>NC_139710.1:15626628-15634128 GCF_964188405.1 Protomyctophum parallelum
TAATACTGATTTGCTGTCCCCATGGGCTTCTAATAATGTAATAATAATGTAATAATAACGTAATACTGATTTGCTGTCCCCATGGGCTTCTAATAATGTAATAATAATGTAATAACGTAATACTGATTTGCTGTCCCCATGGGCTTCTAATAATGTAATAATAATGTAATAACGTAATACTGATTTGCTGTCCCCATGGGCTTCTAATAATGTAATAATAATGTAATAATAACGTAATACTGATTTGCTGTCCCCATGGGCTTCTAATAATGGCATGTTGATCATGCTTGGTCATGCTTGGTCCTGGTGGGACTTCTACTGGGAGATCTACAATCTCACAACAACGTGACACATAGTGAGCTTGTTAATCTGCTATTTCCATTGAATGTCCACACCCAGAACAGGGTCGCTATGGTTGTAGTGGTCTTTCTCTCTCTTTACTAGTGTATTCCTTTAGCATTCTGCATAAAAAAAATTCTGCACCCAGAACAATCTAGGAAAAATAGAAGCTACTGTGACCTGCCCTTGGTTTTCAGAGGGCAACCCTCACCCCCCACTCCTACTGTATATTATGCGATGAAATATTCAACTCTCAGCCCCCCCTCCCCTCTCGTTCCTAATGCAGAGGCACAGAGAAGGCTTTGATATTCGTGTTAATACATGCTCGATATCACAGCGCACCATGTGCTCAGCCCTTTGATACATTTATTTAGAGATGTATGGTATGCCTTTGCCTGCTACGCATGCATTTTTCCCCGACCTCTCCTGAGCACATAAATGCATTCATAACCCGCTCTGTCTTTCTTAACCACTCCCCGTTATTAATAAATGCATGATCTCGTGCTGTGTGTGTGTGTGTGTGTGTGTGTGTGTGTGTGTGTGTGTGTGTGTGTGTGTGTCTCCTGCATATGCTCATCATCGGTGGGTGTATTAGGGCCACTGCTGGGGACCCCGCCCCACTCATGAATATTCATGTTCGCATAATGACCGTCCACCGCCTCTGGAAAGAGCAGTCAGGAGAAGATCAAACGTTATATTCAAATGAAAGGCTATATTATTGATAATCACGTACACAGACTAATAACCATACTCTCTATAGCCTCCATGCTTCTCTTCCCCGGACGGTTCTTCTGAATGTTGCACTTTTAGAGTCGATTGCTGATGCAAGATGCCGGGTCTAGATGTCTGGCAGGCTCATGCAATATCACTCAGGCTGAAGCCTAATTTATGCTTCATAGTTTAAGTGTTTCATGACATGCAGAGAAAAATGATGTCCTTTCAACTGAAAAAAGAAAAAGCGAGAAAAAAAAAGAAGATTAAATTAGACTTAATAGCAGAGAGTCTGTGGCCATTCTTGATGTTGCTCTCATGACAGGGGAACATGGGGCCTTTTGGCTGGTGACCACGGCTAAGTATGTGTATGTCTTGACTTTCACATGATTGGTGTGCTTGAACTTTAAAATCTATCTGGGAGAGATGGCTTCAATTATGTCATTTACTGAAGGTCAAATTCAATGAGTTCATCAAATCATCCAATTGTAATTTTTACTCAGTACTCTGTAGATATCTTGGCTGTATAATAATATACAAAGGCTATACTTATAATATTACTATCTTCCTTGTAATATGTTATTTTGTCCAACCACTGACCATGTCTTGTTTGATTGTTTGTATATTTGAGGACAACACAATATAGTTCCAGAAATGTATTTCCATACATTTTGTTCTGGGTAAACTGGAGCTAAATGATCATTGCCGTCTTTCCGTCTCTCTTACCTCTCCTTTCTCTGTCCATCTCTCTTAATTAAATCCAATCCAATTCACTTCATTGGCAATTTGGCATGAAATATTTCCGTATTTGTTTAAAAAAAAGAATCGCACTCGTGTGCAGCGAGGGGGCCTCTCATGTCTTATCATCATACATCACATTCTGTGCTCATACGGACAGACATGCACACAAAGCTGTGCACTCGAAAACATTTAAAAAGTAACAATATCGACAGACGACGAGTAAAAGACCATTCAAAAGGAACCCGTTCAACCCATTCTGACCGGGCACCCATTTTGGTGTTGGCATCATGTTATGCTTTAGCTATTGAAAAATAGCAGATCTACAAGCTCATATCGCGCCACCGAGTGGCGCGATACGAGCTTGTAGGTCTGCTATTTTTGAAAAATCGAAGAGCGACTGACATTTCTAGAATCTGATCTCAGGTCAGAATGGGTTCATCAGACCAGTGTGTGTCCATGTGGAAACCTCGTATGAATCTGATCTCAGGTCAGAATGGGTTAATCAAGTTTCCCTCTCTTTCTCCCCGTTTGGCCGCAATCCCCAGGGTTCCACCTGAGCGGCACGGTGACGGACCCGGCCACGCCCTCGTCGCCGGAGCTGGTGTGTAGCGTCAGCGTCAGCTTCGACCGCTGCAAGATCACCGCCGTCACGTGCACGTGCGGCAACAAGGACATCTTCTACTGCGCCCACGTGGTGGCGCTGTCCCTGTACCGCGTGCGGAAGCCGGAGCAGGTGAAGCTCCACCTGCCCATCTCAGAGACCCTGTTCCAGATGAGCAGGGACCAGCTGCAGAAGTTCGTCCAGTACCTCATATCGGTCCACCACACGGAGGTGTTGCCCACCGCACAGAAGCTGGCCGACGAGATCCTGTCGCAGAACTCTGAGATCAACCAGGTCCATGGTGAGCCAACTGTGTGTGTGTGTGGGTGGGTGTGGGTGTGTGTGTGTGCGCGTGCGCGTGCGCGCACACTCATGTTATCTGCTGTTCATTTTTGCACTGTGTGTCCATTTGATTGTGTGTATGGGATTAAAATCCCCAATGCCCTGTGTTTGTTTATATGCAAGCATATTTCTGTTTATCTGTGTGTGTGTGTGTGTGTGTGTGTGTGTGTGTGTGTGTGGTGTGTGTGCGAGCGCGTGCACAATGTCTATGCGTGCGACGTGCGTGTGTGTATCGACTGTGTAATAAAGGTAGAGTCTAGCAGGATCAATGCTCCTCATTAGAGATCCAGGCAGTAAAGGAGAGACCGTATGCCTCTAATCAACACTATATACCTGTTATTTACCTCTGAGAGGGAGAGAGCGAGAGGCAGACAGAAAGAGACAGTCCAGAGCAGGAAAGGGAAGTAAAAAACGGCAAACACATCTACGCTGGCTATTTTCATCCGAGAGAAAGGTAGAAGGAGCGATGGACAGATGCATGAGGATCAAACAGAATAAGAGAATGAAATAGGACGTGGGAGGTGGCGGTGTGGAAAAGCAAACTCTCCTGGTTTACTCTCCTTATACCACCTCTCCTCTGAGGAGGACGGGATATAGAGATTGAGAAATGGATGTCATGTTAGGGACAGACATAGCTGAATGTGTAGAGACTAGATAGGCTGAGAGTCAGAAGGTCCCCGGTTCACACCCTGGACTGTGTCAAAGTATCAAGACGCATAACCCCTAACTGCTCAAATAGCGCCCCCACAATCGTTGGAATGGGCAATTGGCAGAGGACACAATTCACACATTTACAGTGATGAAGAAATACCCCAGAGGAGTGGGGACTGAATTGATGTTGTTATTGTTGTTGTTGTTATTATACATGATAGTCAAATACATTGGCATTGAACATGTCTAGCTGCCACCACATAGAGACAGTGATATGTTTACTTCAGTTCATACACCATTGTATGACCAAGTATAATAAATCTGGGTCTATTTAACAGAAGCAGTGAGTGCATAATCCGGCAACGGCATGAGACGCGGCACTACCGGGGGGAGGAGTAGGTGGATGGATTATGACGGCTCCGTTCCGCTGCTCTGTCGGTCCGTTCGGCAGCCACGCAACAACCGCCACAACTGCCGGTAAACTGCCGGTAACAGCCGTGGCGCTGCCGGGGGGAGGGGTGGCATGTGTCAGGGGATTATGACACTCCACTGCCACTCTATCTCGTGGCCGCCGCTTCACGCAGCAACTGCCGGTAAACTGCCGGTAACCGCCGCCGGGAGAAGGGGCGGCAGCTAACGGGGGAAACTGGGGGGATTATGACACTCGACTGCCGCTCTCTACCGTTTGCATTGCTTTTGGTCCGACGTGCGTTGCGTCGTGCTTGCGGTTATGGTTAGGGTAAGGGTTTGGGATAGAGTGGTTATGGTTAGGGTAAGGGTTTGGGGTAGAGTGTCGGACTGATGCCGCCGAGAAATACTGCCGCCTGCCGCAGGTGTTCCACGGCTGATGCCATGCGTTGCGTTGTGCTTGCGGTTATGGTTTGGGGTAGAGTGTTGGACTGATGCCATGCGTTGCGTTGTGCTTGCGGTTATGGTTTGGGGTACAGTGTTGGACTGATGCCATGCGTTGCGTTGTGCTTGCGGTTATGGTTTGGTACAGTGTTGGACTGATGCCATGCGTTGTGTTGTGCTTGCGGTTATGGTTTGGGGTAGAGTGTTGGACTGATGCTGCAGAGAAACACTGCCGCCTGCCGCCGGTGTTCTGTGGCAGATGCCGCTACCGGAAAATGCACTCGCTCTCTCTCCTATTTACCTCATTCACTAAGCTCGGGTCTGCACATATTTTATTTTATTTTCACTTTGTACTTTTCCGCAATTCTGCACTTTTCTAATTCATCAATCTCTTTTTGTTCGTGGGTTTTAGTGGACGTACTCGTACACTCAAACTCACATCTGCTCCGGAGCAGACTTATACTGTATGCCTCAAACATTGTGTATATGTTTGTAGAATGCCTTATTCTTCATGCAAAAAGCCAAACCCTGAATAAAATATTATTTATGTGCCCAACATGTGTCATATATAAGAAAAGAAAAACGATGTCAAACATCTATGGATGCATATTATAGACATTATGCAAACCAATTTGTATTTATTTTCAGTGGACGCATTTAGAGCTGAATTATTATTTATATCCGGTTGTCGTGTCTGTAAATGTGGCCACGTGCATTATATTGCAGGAGGCAACAGGCGCAACTCCAATGTCACGCTATTCATTTATAATATTAATCACATGAATGCCACACAATAGTCTAATAAGTCTTACCATCCAATCTGATGAGGATACAGTATGGATGAAATCTAGCTGTGTCCATATCCATTCGGACGTAGGACAGGGTATGTTGTTAATCCAAAGGACAGATTTCTCCTCTGTAATCAATAAAGCGCGATCTGGTCGGATCTCTGCATTCCTGGATTCCAGCGGCATAATGTTACCCCTTTAATAGAAAACTAAGGCTTCTATAAAATCGTTTCCACGTTGTTTTAGTATTTGGTGGTGGGGTTAAACCTTTTTAACACCAAAGAGCAGTCTAGTTTATTAACGGTTCAGTTGATCCATCGCGCGATCGAGGGACTCCAGACAGAGCAGATGTACAAGTTTTTATTTATTTATTTATTGCTTTTTTAAAGACAAACAAGAACACAACAAGAACATAATAACAACAAAAGAAAATAAAAGAAAAACAGCTCAGGCACAACACTATTATAAATAAAAAGATTGAATATACAAAGACATGACAAGGACAATGAACCATAATGACAAGTGACTTTCGAATGTTCATAGACTCCCAATCAGGGAATACATCCATACAGTACATTAATACATATATTAAAAAGGCAGACAACAGTTATCATAGGCACCAAATCATTACAACAAGAGCAGACCCATGCATGCTCCACTCAAAGGCGGCAACCGCCACCCCTCCAGGCGGCAGGGCCACCGCCCAAAGAAGCGGCCCCGACGCAACGCATCGAGACCCCTGCCCGGGCGACCACCCCCCCATACCCAAAGGGCAGACAAGCCCCCGCCCCAAAGCAGAGCACCCAGCAGATGTACAAGTTGTCAAGGCGGTGTGACTCGACACGGTAGAAGCTTGCAGATCTGTTTTTTTCCCCACGCTGGTTATTTCTGGTTGCCTTTTATGGTGTTAAATGGGTCGTGGAACAATTGTGACTTAGAAGCACCTCTTTAACACACAAATCACGGCTGTGCATTCAAAATGGATGTATAATATACACTCAATTTACGACCAGCTTAATTTATACACAACATTTAAGACAAGGTTAGTGAATGAGGCCTACTATCTTTATCTTTCTTAGAATATTTATTTTCTATCATTAAGGTTTGCTAATTTGCTCACCTGAAGGATGTCAGATGACCCGCCCAGCCGATAATTATAACATTATGCCTCAATTCTATCCCTATGAAGTTCCTGATAATGTGATGTTCAACACCTGGTGATGATAAACACCTGGGAGAATTATAGCAGTGTGCAAGTCTGTTCAGCACCTGCACCAGGGTTCACAGTAAAATATACTGTTATTCACCGCAGTGTACACAATTTATTTTTTACAACATTCAGAGCCGAGTTAACACTCTGGGTTCTGCTGTATGTGTGTGTGTGTGAGTCCACACTGTGGACGTGCATGAAAAGACTGAGAGGAAGGAATACACAAGAGAAACACGCAGAGGAGGGATGTAAAGGAGAATGAAAGAGATGACATTCCTATCTTGTTATCAACAAATGTGCCACTGTTTGTACCTCAGAGAAGAGAGAGAGAGAGAGAGAGCTAGAGGATTGGAGAGAGGATAAGAGATGGAGAGAGAGGAGGAATGGAGAGAGGATAAGAGATGGAGAGAGAGAGACAAGTGGGGATTTTGAGAGAGCGGAGAAGGAAAGAGAATGATGTGATGATGGAAGGAACGGGGGGAAAAAGGCGGAAAACTTGAGAGAACAGAGGAAAGAGTGAGTGCACAGACAGATCCTCCGTGCTAATTTAACTCAGAAGAGTTGGATGAGTTGGAAGAGTTGGATTCCTTTTTTGGTTCCATTTTGTACACCGTTCGGATCTGAAGAACACTGAGGATTTCACTGTGTAGAGCAGCAAACTAGTAGAAAAAAAGAGGGAGAGAGACACACATGTCCTCTTATCAGTTCACTTGGTCTGTTTTAGTTTGATAGGCTATTGATATGTAGCTCTTTCATCAATAATTCTATAAATGACTAAAGCATGTCATCAGGTTGAAAGCTTCTGGGAACATGCACACACACACACACACACACACACACACACACACACACACACACAGTGACACACACACGTGCCCACTCGTGTGTTTGTTGTATGGAATATCAATGTTTATTTTTAGTGTTTCAAAGTGCTTTGCCTTTTGTTGCACAGTAAAGTCCTCCGTGATGACTTTACTGTGTAGTTTTAATAGAAGAGTTTTGAGGCTTGAGCTATAAAAGTGTGTGTGTGTGTGTGTGTGTGTGTGTGTGTGTGTGTGTGTGTGTGTGTGTGTGTGTGTGTGTGTGTGTGTGTGTGTGTGTGTGTGTGTGTGTGTGTGTGTGTGTGTGTGTGTGTGTGTGTGTGTGTGTGTGTGTGTGTGTGTGTGTGTGTGTGTGTGTGCGTGTGTGCGTGCACATTTTAGGGGCCCCGGACCCCACGGCTGGAGCCAGTGTGGACGATGAGAACTGCTGGCACCTGGACGAGG
>NC_139710.1:15639128-15666628 GCF_964188405.1 Protomyctophum parallelum
CCCAGAGACCCAGCCAGTTTTCATATTCAGTTTGTTCCAATTTACATCAAGCTGATATGTGTGTAGTCAGCGTAGCCCCGGGAGCACTGAAGTTCATTTGTTTTCACAGAGTTTGCCGTTTTTCGTGCATTTGGCACAAAATGTGGTCCACACGTTTTGTCAATGTGCTGGGCCTTTGTGGAGCGCCGTGAGCTTAGCATCTAGAAAATTGTTGTTTTTGTTTTTTATAGTTTTTTTCTCCCCCCCTTCCCCCAACAGCTACCTGCGTTGTGTGAATCATTGTTCAGGTCTTTCCATGGGGAAGTAGGGCAGAGGACTGAGGTGTGTGTGTGTGTGTGTCCAGGGGCCTTGTGGATGTGCATCGTACTGAACCCCCACTGTGTGTGTGTGTGTGTGTGTGTGTCCAGGGGCCCTGTGGATGTGCATCGTACTGAACCCCCACTGCAAGGCGGAGCAGAAGGCTTCCTGGTTGCGGCAGCTGCGCAGGTGGAACAGCGTGGACGTCTGCCCCTGGGAGGACGGTAACCACGGCAACGAGCTGCCCAACCTCACCCACTCACTGCCTCAGGGCGCCCATGGCAACCAAGGTCAGAGATGAACACGTTTGTCGTCTTCCCCTCTCTCTTTATTTGTCTGTCTGCAATGTGTATCATTGCCCATCTTATTTGTAACCCCTTTTATTGAAGGCAAATTCTCAGACAGCTATAGGGAAACAGAGGTTAGAATAAGGACCAAATCATTGCTGTTGGGCAGAGACCTTGTATCTCCATGTTGTTTTCTTATCTGTATTAATGGGGCATTCCACTCATTTTCAACATTTTACTATGTCATTAATATACCTTAGAGCTGTTGTGTGGACATAATAAAAAAAGTCCCCCATTCTGTGTTTCCTAGAACTGGAGGTCTGAAAAAAATCATTAATATGGTGAAACACATCTTGATGATGTCATCAAGATGTACTTCACCATGTTAATGATTTTCTTTTTCTACAAGCGTTTTTCAGATTTGCCATTTTTGCTCCTTTTGAAACATTTTGAAAGTGAAAGTGCATAAGTGTGTCTGTAGATTCAACATTTTGAAAAATCCATCTGGGCCCCCGTTTTTTCCCTAACTTAACCCTAACTTAAGACCTGAGGCCGATTCTACGGATGTCACTTATGTTTTTGAGTGGTTCTCAAAACTTGTATTTGGCCGTTGACCCCCATTTACATCTCAAGATATTCTGTTCCAGAAGCACAAAGTTGAGTTAATAATGTTCTCTTAAAAAAATTATATATATATTCAAATATTTGTTAAAAATACTTTTCTGAAATAGCAGATCTACAAGCTCATAGTGTGGCACATGAGCATGTATGTGCTATTTTTTAATAGCCAGCCAATGTGACCAAAGTTCGCAGATAACTATGAAACGTCACGTCGCGTTTTTGTCACGTCACTCACAACAATTCCCGTCACTCTGTCATGTCACCTAACTCAAATCCCCGTCGCTCACCCCAGGTTTCATGATGTCACGATGACCTGGGGGTCATCGTGACATCAGCCCCCTGGTCACCCCAGGTGCCCAGGTCATCGTGACATCAGCCCCCTGGTCACCCCAGGCACGCCCACAGGTGCCCAGGTCATCGTGACATCATCATGACATCAAGCACCTCAAACCAATGCTGGTTGTCTCGTTAGATCTCGCTGCAGTGGTGTCCGATCCGAACTTAAGCGCCACGCAGACATTTCTAACCCAACGATATCCGGGTTGTAAAGCCAGATAACACTGAGGACATTTCTTATATATGGTTCACTATATGCGTGTCATGATGACGATGCCAGCCAACCGAGTACGTATCACCATGACGATGCCAGGCGTGTATATCCATATATGAGGTATCTACAGTAGTCTGATGTCAGCGCTGTATATCGCTGTTTTCTCCATACATGGAGCTATAGGTTGTCTCCATATATGGCGCTCTAGGTGAAATAACGTCCCACCCCCTTTCAGAACGACGAGTGGCCTAGGAAATGAATCCCAATGCATTTTGCCCATAGTCTTTTCTTAAAGTATTTATTTAAAGATGGTTACGCCGCGGACAAAGCCAACTCGGATCGTGACAAATCATGACAATGAACACAATATTTTGGGTCGATCAAATCATTAGAAAGAAGAAAATAAAGGCAGGAGACAACACTATTTGTTTTGTTTTTCTTCTTATAAATTATTTGATCGGCCCAAAACATAGTGTTCATTGTCATGATTTGTCCGAGTTGGCTTTGTCCGCGGCGTAACCGTCTTTAAATAAATACTTTAAGAAAAGCCTATGGGCAAAATGCATTGGGATTCATTTCCTGGGCCACTCGTCGTTCTGAAAGGGGGTGGGACTGCGACGCTCTATAGATATAGCTGATGCCCCCCATGCCAAAGCGCCAGTGCTCGCCCAGCAGTCTGGCATCAACGAGGCGGATGCATGCTTCTAGCTATAAATAAATATAGCTCAAATATAAAATGACATTTTAATGAGCTAATATTGACCCCTGTCCCCCCTCCTCCAGAGCTGCGTCCCCACAGAACGGTGTTCACGCGAGCCATCGAGGCCTGTGACCTCCACTGGCAGGACCGGCATCTGCAGCACATCATCGCCAGCGACCTCTACGCCAACTACTGTTACCACGACAACCAGGACGGATCCCTCTTTGACACGCGCGGCTGGCCCATGTGGCATGGTGTGTGTGTCTGTCTGTCTGTCTGTCTGTCTGTCTGTCTGTGTTTTTCTGTGTTTTTCTTTTTTACCTTCAGTTTGGGTGAAGATTAATTAGAACAGATTCATAGTTTTCTGAGATTCAACGTACATTTTGGTTGCAAACGGGGGAAAGTGGAAGGGAAAACGTGAAAGTGAATGTGTTTCCGTTCGCCTTCCCGTTCCTTAGAACACGTGCCAACTGCCTGTGCAAGGGTGGATGCCCTGCGTTCCCATGGTTACCCCAGAGAAGCACTCCGACTGGCCATAGCGGTGGTGAACACGTTACGGCGGCAGCAACAGAGGCAATTAGAGCACTTCCGCCGACACAAAAAAGGTGAGGTTGCATTTTGTCACTGTCGAGCAGAAACCTCATATATATATATATATATATATACCGGTATGTATATATATATATATATATATATATATATATATATATATATATATATATATATATATATATGTATATATATATATCCATATGTCGTGTTTGACGTGTTTTATAAATATTGAACCAATGAAAGTAAAATAGGCAAAATAATTACTACATTTATTCTTTTAATTTCCTGAAATGTCAGTTATTTTTTGGTTCTTCCAAAACCAAGAACTGGTTTTCATGTTTCAGGACATGTTGTCAGAATGGTCATCCGGAGTTTCTGCCGCCTGTGGTCCTTACAGGTCAACAATTGGCTACTCTAAATTAAATTGGTAAAGGGAAATACTTTTAACCCATTTTGACCTGAGATCAGATTCTAAAAATGTCTTCTACATCCTGACAGTTTTCTGAAAAAGCTATGTTCCTATGTCATTCGTTCTTCGATTTTTCAAAAATAGCAGACCTACAAGCTCGTAGCACGCCACTCGGTGAGCTTGTAGATCTGCTATTTTTCAATAGCTAAAGCATAACATAATGCTAACACCAAAAGGGGTTCCCACCCAAAATGGGTAAAGAAACAAGGTTTGCTAATGTTAACCGTGCTATTTGTCTTAGAATTGCTCCATAAAGGTCATACCTCCACTACCAACCTAGAGGGCTGGGTTGGACACCCCCTGGACCCCATTGGTACCCTGTTCAGCACACTGACAGAGTCGGGACGGGGGACGGACGATGGTAGCAACACCTGCCTAGACCTCTCAGGTACCACTAGACCTTGTAGGTGGATTGCAACTCTATTGTAGTTTAGTAGGTGTCTGTCTGTCTGTCTGTCTGTCTGTCTGTCTGTCTGTCTGTCTGTCTGTCTGTCTGTCTGTCTGTCTGTCTGTCTGTCTGTCTGTCTGTCTGTCTGTCTGTCTGTCTGTCTGTCTTTTTTGTGTACTTGTCTTGTATATGAGTAGTCAAAAGATTACAGACATGCCTGTGCCTTGGATACATTTGAACTTGAGATTCATAATGGCTTGACTGATAATACTATATTTTTGGATTCGTGGATTAGATTTTCCGCCATTTATTTTCTTCCTTTTTGCTGCTACTCCTCCAAATTTCGTCCAATTTTGTGCAATGTCTGTACACATTACCCCTGGAGTCATGTGTTCAAGATGTATCAGTCAGATGTTTCATATTCCATTCTGATTGGCTATGATTGACTTCCCTGGGCAGCATACCCGGCCTGACAGAGTCATTAAATCAACACAACTGTCTGGTTGATTAAAAAAGTTCCGTTGTGAAATGAAGGTGCATTCCTGGAGTAGTTTCACATGCTGGCTGCAATGCTACTGTTGCTCTAGTCTGCCACAGGAACTGTTTGGACGCACAGTAAAACAGAGGTGTACAGAGGTGACAAAAGAGGAAGTAGCGATGGGGAAATCTACAACATCAATATAATAATTGTCGATTTCCCAATTTTTATCTGTGCTTCTCTTCTACCAAGAGGAATAGAATAATAATATAAAAGATACCTTTGTTGATCCCACAGGGGAAATTTCAGGCGTCAGAATTGTGAATGTATAAAATGGACTTCGATGTCTACACCTGTATTTATCTAGTCTATCAATGCTGTGTGTGATCCCAGCCTTCCCTGATAATTCGCCCTTTGCATAATGTGTTTCTGATGGATCAGATATGTCTCCAATGTCTTTTTAGACGTTGTTGTGCAAGTAGACATACCGTATAGAAGCATTCCAAATCAGTGTACCACGTTATCTGTCCCAGTTCAGACATGATGGATGTTATGCCAGATTCTTCCTCTGAACATTTGTCTGTTTTATTCTGCCACCTCTTTTATGTGCTTTAAATTCACTTCCCCATGGATTGTTCTCTCTCTCTCTCTCTCTCTCGCACGCTCGCTCACGCACGCTCGCTCGCCCATGTCCTCCTCTGCTCACGGACATAGTACTCTCAGTCTCTACGGCTGAGCAAGTGAAAAGAGGAATGTTCCTGAGGCGTTAATCTTTACTTTGGACGGTTGTTCTGTCCAGACCTCTGCTGTGTGAGTCAGTGTGACTGACAAAGTGGTTTTCAATAGGAGACGGGCTCATCTAGTGACCAAACCTCAGAGAACAGCACAGAGCCTGTCCACAAGGCTATATCTGAACCTTTCCCTATCTACTACTGTACTACTACTCCCACTTATCACCCTGCCTACACCTCCATATCCGTTTTCTCTCTCTCTCTCTCTCTCTGTGCCTGCTTCATCATCTCTTCCTCTTTCCCCCGCAGACTGTTCCAGCGTAGTGAGCCGTGCAGACCTCCAGCGGTTGCCCGTGCAACGATTGCTAGGCGACGGCGAATCGTATGTGGCGCTGGCCGTGGAGACGGCTCTGATTGGCTTAGGCCAGCAGAGAGTGATGCCTGATGGTCTGTATGCCCAGGAGAAGGTGTGTCGCAACGAGGAGCAGCTATTGGCCAAGCTGCAGGAAGTGGAACTGGACGACTCCCTGGTCAAGATCTTCCGTAAACAAGCCGTCTTTCTGTTAGAGGGTAAAGGCACTAATACACACACAGTGTCACACACATACGCGCAAACGCTCATTTCTCTTTTCCATAGTCTTGCGGGACAGTATTTCCTCCTTAGCTCCAATCTGTCTTTTTTCACTGTGCCCTCCGCCTGCCTTTGCTCTCCTCTCCTTTTAAAATCCCTCTCTGTCTCTCCCACACACCAAGAGCCTACACATTCTTGCTGAAACAGGAAAAAACACATTGGACTCCGTCTCACTATTTATTATCCTTTCATTTTGTGGTGCAAATAGAAGCTGAGCTGCCTTGGGCCAGACCAAAATGAGGTCTTTACACAGTAACACCAGGGGTATTGTGTCAGCACACACACACACACACACACACACACACACACACATGCATGCAGTGTGTGCGTTTACAGGTCTGGTACTGGAACCGAATGTGACGCCTGGGGTTTGGTTATGGGAGTGGGAGAGAGGTGGCATATCCTGGAGGCCCAGCCCTCAAACCTCCAGTCCCCACCCTAACCCCAGCCCTGTCCCTACCCATATGCGACCACCCACCTCTGGCTCCGTTACTAATGGAGTCCCAGGCTCGGAGGCCTCCACAGGCCCCTGGGGGCTGCAGCAGAGCCCCTGTGTGTGATGTGGTCTGTGGCTTAGGAGCCTGTTGGGGTTTAAAATAACCCACCGGAGACGAGGGGAAGAGGGGGAGGGAGGCGAGAGAGGAGCCAAGTCTGCACATACCACCATATGTTTTTCAACGTCACTGTGTGTTTTCTGCCGCGTGGCTTCTGCTTTCCCTGCGCTGGGAGGAGCAGGCCAAGATAAGCCACTGTCCTTTAGCAGTGGTTCTCCATTCTTTCCCTGCGCTGGGAGGAGCAGGCCAAGATAAGCCACTGTCCTTTAGCAGTGGTTCTCCATTCTTTCCCTGCGCTGGGAGGAGCAGGCCAAGATAAGCCACTGTCCTTTAGCAGTGGTTCTCCATTTTTTTCTGCTCTGGACCACTAGCAAGTTATTTCAAACAATCCTCAAGGTCCACCCCACCCCACCTCCCCACAACTATGTACTGCATATATTTAGTCTATAAGAAGGCTTAACTCTGTCATTTCTATTTTTAATTCATATTTAACATTGCTGACTTTATACTTAGTTGTGCACATAAAATAGCCGCAAGCTCACAATGGCAAATAGCTGAATGAATCGGGCCTTAACAGCCAGTATTTCATTTGAAGCTTTTCCCCCACACTATGCCAGTCCATGGATGGACAGTGCTTTACAGCATAAACGATGTACTGTCCAGGATATAAAGCACTCGTGTTTGCATTTCAACTGCTGGCTAATATTATTACGTTATACAAGCAATACATGTTTGACCTGAATCCTATTATTCTATTGTGGTGATATGTGCGTTCTATTTTTCAAAAGATCACTCTGCAGCGGCTGGAGTCACCCTGCATAACTACAATAATGTTTATGCGATTATTCTATTGATTAATTTGATTATCTGTTGCAACCCTAGTGGTAACTGCATGTTCACAAAGTTCATGGTTGCAAAGTCCAGTGATGTTGCAGTTATGTACGTTTGTCGTTTATGATACAACAAAAAAGAAAAGGAATGAGAATGGGCAGATATTTCTGTGGAAAGATATTTTTGTGAAAATATGATTAAACTTTGAACATGATATAATTACAATACAGTGTATACCTGAAATAATAATGCGTGCGTGCGTGCATGTTTTGTGTGTGAGAGAGAAATATATATAAACAGAAAGGGGAGAATGACAGAATGTGACAAAATGTGTCTGGCATACGGATGGATGGATGGATGGATGGAGGGAGAGAGAGAGGCTGAAACATAAAATAGTTAAGCCTGCATTCTCTGCTACTGAGTAAGGTGTCATATCAATCAGTCTAATTCACAGTGCTGATTTCCATTATCCTGTTGGAATCAGACTAATTCAGAGTTTTTGTTGCATGTTGCTTTGTGAATTTCTCTAGTAACTAGTTGCATTGACACACAAATGGTGATGGTTTATAGCATGGGTTTTCAACAGGTGGTCCGTGGACCACTGGTGGTCCGTGAAGGTGTTGCATGTGGTCCCTGACCATGCATTTAGTAATGTAGGAAAGTGAAGATTCGTATTTGAATTTATTGTATTGGGTTAGGGTTAGAGAAAGTTGAGAAACAATGCAGTAAATGATCTGGTGACAAATTATGACGCATCGATGTTGTCAGTTACTGGGAAGTCGGATGTCAAGAACTTCCACAGAAAAGGGAAACCATACCGGATTGCCTGGTTGAGTCACCATTACAAGGAACTGTGCCCATAATCAATCGCAAGTGTCTGCTTACTCATAGAATAAGTTACAATGAACAGCAACATGAGTTTAATATGGAAGGTTAATTTCTTTCCCCCACACCATGACCATATCCCCCCTCCCAACACAACAATGGTCCCCAGGTTAATTCTCAGTCAGGGTGGTGGTCCCCAGGTTGATTCTCAGTCAGGGTGGTGGTCCCCAGGTTGATTCTCAGTCAGGGTGGTGGTCCCTGGTTCATACTCAGTTGAAAACCCCTGGTTTATAGAATGAGCTAACTAGTAGAAAAGTCCCTTTTGGGACTCCTACGTATCTCTTAGAATTGGGATTTTCTTAATGGTAAGCAGATGGTTAACGGTTCATCGTTTGTCCAGCTTTGCTGCTGACGGCATCGTTTTAACATTGATAGTGTTGCCATCTTTAGCATTTCACGTTTTCCCATTGTAAGCTGATGGAGTGCTCCGTCTCCTCCACAGTATAGGCTACTCTCTGCTACTAGCTTGATGGCAGCATGCTAATGTGCCTGATATGCCTTACTGGAGTAGAGGATAGTAAAAGACTGGAAAGTCTTTCTTTTTCTTTGGAAATGGAGGGGCTGTGTTGCTTTGCATCTTGTCTCACTGTCGGCTGCCTTGTTGTGGAGCCTATGAAACATAATTAACACAATTTAAGCTATAGTTCATTTATCGTCTGTATCGAACCCAGATCCTCATAATATTGAACGTTTCAATATGAACTGTTACATCCCGCAACAAAATTGAGGCATATGTTTGCTCCAGAATAGGGATGCTAGGGGTCAGGTGGTTAAGAAAATATGACTGTGCCAAGCCCATGCTTGCCTGCACAATGCGGGGAAATGTAGGAACAGTGCAAATGGCCAGGAGGGGGGGATTATTATACTATTGTTGTTTCTATAGACCAGTGATTCGCAACCTGTGGACTGGGCCCACTGGTGGGCCGTGAGGATACTGCAAGTGGTCCCTCAAATCATCTGCAAAACACTACGATATTATGCTTGTATGCTATGTTAACGCTATGCTATGCTATACTATAAAACGCCTCCTAAAACCTAACCTAAGGTTTTCTGAAAACCTTCAAATTCTTACAAAAAAATATATATGTTGCTATGAGACACAGAGGTGTATATGTGACACAGAGGGCGCAGGCATTTAAGGTAAAACAACGTATAGGTAACACCAGGTCCAAATGGGTTAAAATAACCATGCTCTGAAAATGCACGGTCCCACCACATCTGACCAGTCAGATAGATGAGCGGGTCCAAACACTTTTGAGATTTTCCAGTGGGCTCTGATCCAGAAAAGGTTGGAGACTACGATATCAATCAACAATGAAGTGAAATGCACATGAACAGCGTGATTGAATACTTTATTAGTCCGAAATGTAAAAGGCACGTGGTATAGTGGTGTTGGCATCATTTCATGCTTTAGCTATTGAAAAATAGATCTTGTAGGTCTGCTATTTTTTTTTTAATCGTGAAAATATTTATTTCAGAAAACTGGAGGATTTAGAAGATTTTTGTTTAATTTCGAGGTCCGGCCTAAATGGGTTAAGGCTAAAAGGATAACACAAAGTCCTTGGGACTTGTTTCCATTTGGTGTAAAGTGTTGGTGGCTGTCACTAAAGCATGTTGTCCACTGTGTCGTCTGAACAGGTGGGCCATACAGTGGTCTGGGAGAGATCGTCCACAGAGAGAGTGTTCCCATGCACACCTTCGCCCGCTATCTCTTCACCTCTCTCCTACCTCATGACGCTGAACTGGCGTACAAGATTGCACTGAGAGCCATGCGGTAAGTCTGTCAACTATGTGTCTAGACTGTGACCCATCTATGTGGACTGTCTTCAGTTACTGTACTGTGAAGTTACTGCGTTCTCCACTGTGTGTGTGTGTGTGTGTGTGTGTGTGTGTGTGTGTGTGTGTGTGTGTGTGTGTGTGTGTGTGTGTGTGTGTGTGTGTGTGTGTGTGTGTGTGTGTGTGTGTGTGTGTGTGTGTGTGTGTGTGTGTGTGTGTGTGTGTGTGTCTGTGCTGTGCTGTGCTGTGTTTTGATATTGTGACTAGAGGGAGCTGGTTCAGTGAATATTAATTAGATTAATGAGAGTGTAATTAGTGACTGTAATGAGGAGGAAGCCCCCCCCCCACACACACACACACACACACACACACAAGCACACACACTCGCAGGGCCAACAGGGACAGGGCAGCGAGGGGAAGGGGCCTGTTCTGCTTCTACAAAGCAGGGGATTCTGTCTTGATCCCTCCTCAATGAGTCTGCCTCTGAACAATGCCGATGGCAAATGATTAGCCAATGAATGGGAGCTGAACTTTGTTTGGTTTGTAGCATCGCGCGTCACCGACTGACAAAACGCAGCATGGCGGAGGCCGCGTGCGGCCCATGAGCGTGAATTGATCATTGACCGACCAGCTGATTGAGATAGCGGCGTAGCCAAAAGTAGAGCAGGGCGGCTAAAAAGACCTCCTCTTCAGACGACGGGCATGGCATGCCATCCAGGTCATGCATACGTTCCCTCCTATCTTGCCATGTTTCCCTGCCGGTTCACTTTCTTTTTTTCTTAGTCAGCCTCTCTCGTTCTCTTTGTCCCCCCCCCCTCACCTCCATCCTCACCCCCGTGGTGTAAAACGGGTGATTTAGAATAATATGGCCACTTATGGGTGCTCCTGGGAACCAGGGGTGTCTACTCAGCACATAATGAATGTGTGTAATGTAGCGTAGTGTAATATGATAGCATATACCTCTGTGCTCCCACAGGACAACGGATGGTTAAATATAGAGGAGGAGGTAAGAAGGAAGGGTACTGTTTTAATGGAGCCATTATAACACTATCATTGATACAAGAGAGCGAGAGAGTAAGAAAACTCAGTCTTTCTCCTTCTCTGTGTCATCCTTTCTTTCTCACCATCTATCTTAGGCCAGTGCTGTTTTGTGCCTCATTCAGGCTCCGTCGTACACAGTGCATGGTGTGCCGTGTTGAAAAGAGCAGATCTACAAGCCTGCAAGGCTTTGCAGTGCGACACATTGTGGGCTTGTAGATGAGCTATTTTAAGTACAAAGCAGGCTTTAGAGATGAGGGCGACCAGCTCCCCGTAGGACGGTACTGTACAGTACATGTGTATGCAGAATATTGCATTTGTAGAATAATCGCGGTTGTTTTTGCGTGCGCACACAGCCTCACACGTGCTTGTCCCTGCGAGTGTGTGTGTGTGTGTGTCTGTTTACATGTCGTGGACGAGGTTAATTAAAGAATGTGGGAGCAGCGCATGCCGTGTGTGTGCGTGTGCGTGCGTGTGTGTGTAAAGGCCAAAACAAAAACACTTAGTGGTTCACATGCTGTCCAGAATGTTAATGGAGCAACAGTAGATGGTGACTCCTCCACTCTGGGGACTGTCACTGTCCTCGCCTCACCCTCTGGAAGCCAAACGCTTCTTTATACATCCAGAGAGTCCCACGTGAGATATGAGGCTAATAAATCTAGGTCCTTTAGCTTAATCCACAACCTTTTGAAGATATATCACAGGGCTAGCATTAAACTAAACTGAGCCACACTATAATCCTGAGTGTTATTTTAACTTGTCGGTGTATGCAGTACATCGAACCAACTTTACACTCCGTTTGTACACACCCTGAGTTATATGAATGCTAAGGATGTTACTGTGCCCAGGCTACATTGTGAAGCATAATAGATGGGCTGGTATGGTTTTTCCTCACAGTGCACTTTTGTTTCTGTTGGGCCACCGTGCTACCACAGTCCACAGCAGCTCATCTCCGTGTCGCACATCTCACTTTTCTCAAGTTGCGTAGCGAAAGATCATTCTGACTAGGGGCCAATTTATGAGCGTGTGGCTCAGCGGAAATAAGTGATTTTCAACTGGAAAAAAAACGTCTTGCGAAAATGAAAAACGTGCTGCTGAAATCGGTTATTCTCGTCGAACGACACAGTCGTGTGAATCAGGTGCCGCTTCAGCTGTTTTTAAAATGTAGACTTGTTCACAATGTTAACCAGCGGAAACAAGTACATACGCAAATACATCCATCCATATGAGGTCATAATGATTTCATCTCCAGTATTAAAAGGGAATTCCACTGCAAAGCATTCTTTACCATGTACTGTAGACTCTTCCAAACCAGTTGATCTCAGTCCATGCACACACTTTTATTTTGACCTTGGGGCGAAGTCCTTAAAGTATAGGTTAGGCCTATATGCCTGTACTATATGTAGAGAGCTGGCTTGTGAGTTCATTTTACGTGCTACGTAAACAACATTTCTACAAATATGAGAGAGGCTCAAAGTGGAAACATTAACCATATGACCTACAGTACTGGACGTACATGTCCATGTGGTGAAGTGCATGCTGTCAAGGCTAAAATAATTGACCAACAACAAAGAGATATTATGCAATGCTCCAAACTTTTGGCGTAAAACTGTGGGGGGTTTTTTCATACAAATATACAAAAAAACAACAATGAACATTACAAGACAATTACTCATTTAAAGAAAGCAAAACAACAATAACAAAAAAAAAAGAAAAACAACAACAGCACTACTCAGCACTACGGAGTTTTAATATCTTGAATAATATGAAATGACCTGATACCTCTACCTGTCGGCTTTACAGGCAGCTTTTACAAGGAGAAGTGCTGCTGGGACAGGGGTCTTCCAGGCAGCGGATGTGTAGCCTAGCTGATAAATGTGTGTTTGATAGATGTTGGGCTGGTTAATAATAATAGGAGAGTGTTTATAAGACCAGGAGGTAAAGAGGTCAGTAGTCATGCTGATCCAAAGCAGGAACCCAAGGATTCAGGATTTAGGTAAAACCGTGTTGGACTGCTTTCTATCAATGTCCGTCTCACTCGTATTCACTTATTCTCTGGCCTTTGTGTTGTTTTGGTCAAAGACTGCACTGTGTGTGTGCAAACTGCACTGTTTGTGTGTGTTTGTCTGTTTGTCAAAAAATAATGATGTGATCATATTAGCCTAATAGGCTAAAAGAGTAAGAATCTATTGTGGAGAACATATATTTAACAGCAAAGTCCAGAGTGTCAATTTAACTCATAACTAAAAATGTGAGAACTATAGTGTTGTGTGTGTGTGTGTGTGTGTGTGTGTGTGTGTGTGTGTGTGTGTGTGTGTGTGTGTGTGTGTGTGTGTGTGTGCGCGTGCGCGAGCGCTGCATCAATTATCATAACATCATCTAAAAGTGAATGTCAAGTGCACATTCTGAGTAAAGTCCTGTGTTCATTTCACTCCTTAGGTTCATTCTTACAATCGTAAGAGTTCAATTAGGAGTTCTTGACTTTGCCAACTCTTTTGCTGTGTGGACGACCAATCAATGTTCACTAAATAAATGATTGCACACCACGTTGCATCCCTCTGTACCCACGGCTGTGTCTGCTGGGGTCCCCCGGTGGCCCCTGTGTCTGCTGGGGTCCCCCGGTGGCCCCTGTCAACACGTCGCCCGTGAATATTCCGAGTGTGAAAAGTATTGCCGCGTCCCTTTCAGATGTGACAGCAGCACGCAAGAGTGCCATAGGACCCACTTGACTCTACAGCTGCTCTCCTCGCGGCCTACATCAGGATTGATCGCCTGTTATAGCTTGCACGTTACAGCGTCTTATAGCTCATTGGCCATGTCCATTTATATCCAGGCTAAGCGATGCTGTAAAGAAATATGAGTTAGATTTTATATTTTGAGCACAGAGAGAGTGACATTGAGTTTGTAGCGTAATTGTGGCGAGGCCGTCATAATGTTTATAGCTGATGTGCAGCATATTGCTGTGTGGTTTACAAGGTGCTAAATGAGAATATTCCGTGGCAGAGAATATGATGGCATACTGTAGATGTACTTGGATGAAACGGCTCAGAGCAGTTCACTCACAGGGCTTTTCACAACTATTATTAGTTTTCTCTCGTAGAACAATAGCATAGAATGGATCCCCCCCACCTCCCCAACATGTCCAGAAGGCTACTTTTCAGCAGGCTTGGCCTCTCAAACTTCCGTCCAATCGAGGCCTCTGGCTCTCTGCTGAAAGCCAAACAAAGGCAGGAATGTTGATGAGGCCTCCATCTTTACCCTGGGCCTTTTTTTTTTGCTTTGCTACACCCCAGGAACCTTCCAGAAGGCCCCAGTGTGGTGGAAGGCTTTTAGCAGCTCTTTAGATGTGTGTGGAATGAAACCGGCTGTTGCTATGGCTTCCAAACATCTCTGTTTCACACCAAGCGTCGGTGTTCACACTTGCAGATCCCTCACGCGTGTTCTTTTCCACCATCTCTCTCAAAGAGACGAGTCCCGCTGGTAGCCTGGTACCCCGGTACCCTGCCGGGGAAAAACTGACTGAAGATGAGCTGGTTGTTTCTTTTTCCTTTCTTTCTTTTTCCTTTTTTTTGTGTGCATGGCTGTGCTCAGGTGACAACAGTATCACATGCACTATGCTCTGAAATGGAAACTGGCATTTAGCATCACATAGCTTTTACTAGGATGCTTTGATGTGTTTTTTCAGAAGGGCAGGTGTGCGTGTGCGAGTGTGTGTGTGTGTGTGTGTGTGTGTGTGTGTGTGTGTGTGTGTCTCTGTGTGTGTGTGTGTGTGTGTGGGGGGGGGGGGGGGCACACAGCCACACAGACACCCTTGGCTGCACATGTGTGGGGGCGTGCGTGTCTGCACGTGAGTGTGAGCGCCTGCATCCATCCATGTGTGTCGGCATGTGTTTGATGTGTGTCCAGCCTCACAGGGCTGGAAGGTGAATTCCTTAATTTCCCCGTGGACTCAATTAGCTTTGTGATTGGCTGAGAGAAGGCCAGGTTGTGCTGTCTTCTGAAGGCAGGAAGACCTTTGAAAGTGAGGTGGAAGAGAAGAGAGGGAGAATAGGATATGAGCTGGCCGCAGTGGTAATGGTGGTGGATGGTGGAGACTCGGCCCTGTCAGTAATGCTGTAATGAGAGAGAGAGAGAGAGAGAGAGATACTTGAGGAGTTCCTTCAGCCACTAGCAGGTGTTCTATGGCCCTGACTTCATTACAACCAATTAGAGTGAAGAAAATACTAATTATATAGCATGGATTCTAGGTGATTAAAAACTAGGTTGGAAGTAAATTGCAGGGATATGCTAACTATAATCCCCTCATGAACACTCAAGTCATTCTTTTGGGCTACAAGTGATGAAGACTTAACTTTTTTTTCTCTGTCTGTATTTCAATCTGTCTACCTGCTAAACCACTTCGGTCAACTGGTTTCATTGGTTAACTATTATGTATATTTTCATGATTCCAGGCCATCTGCTGTCTATCTCCGAGTCTGTCTATATCACTTGGTGTTTTTCACCAGTTAAACATTTTTTTAACCACACAAACCGTAGTGTCCCTATTCTGCGGCCGAACATTCAGAAAATAAACGCTCTACAAGCTCACAAGTTATCGCAAAAGCAAAGCTCTCAGAGCTTTAATATAGATTGTCAATTTTGAGATTTGGTGTTGAGGGGGGAAAAAGGACCGCAACTAGTAGAGGCCAGAGGGACCCAGCCACCAGCACTAGAGTATATAACTAGTATAGAGGCCAGAGGGACCCAGCCACCAGCACTAGAGTATATAACTAGTACAGAGGCCAGAGGGACCCAGCCACCAGCACCAGAGTATATAACTAGTATAGAGGCCAGAGGGACCCAGCCACCAGCACTAGAGTATATAACTAGTATAGAGGCCAGAGGGACCCAGCCACCAGCACTAGAGTATATAACTAGTATAGAGGCCAGAGGGACCCAGCCACCAGCACTAGAGTATATAACTAGTATAGAGGCCAGAGGGACCCAGCCACCAGCACTAGAGTATATAACTAGTATAGAGGCCAGAGGGACCCAGCCACCAGCACTAGAGTATATAACTAGTACAGAGGCCAGAGGGACCCAGCCACCAGCACTAGAGTATATAACTAGTACAGAGGCCAGAGGGACCCAGCCACCAGCACTAGAGTATATAACTAGTACAGAGGCCAGAGGGACCCAGCCACCAGCACTAGAGTATATAACTAGTATAGAGGCCAGAGGGACCCAGCCACCAGCACTAGAGTATATAACTAGTACAGAGGCCAGAGGGACCCAGCCACCAGCGCTAGAGTATATAACTAGTACAGAGGCCAGAGGGACCCAGCCACCAGCACTAGAGTATATAACTAGTATAGAGGCCAGAGGGACCCAGCCGCACCAGCACTAGAGTATATAGGGTTTAAGTGGTTACGGCACATTGTGAATGTCTTTCTTTTGTTTTGGTCAATACTAATTGGCTTTTTTGGCTTGCATTCTGTTTCTGTTTCAGATTGCCTGTGTTGGAGTCGACGGCCTCATCCGGTGACCTGTCGCGACCCCACCACATCGTGTCAGTGGTGCCCAACCGCTATCCGCGCTGGTTCACTCTCAGCCACATAGAGTCACAGCAATGTGAGCTGGCTTCCACCATGCTAACTGCTGCCAAAGGTACAGACGTATGCAATTACATACTCCAAACACATAATATATACAGTACACAGAAAAGCTATCGGTGTTCATTTAACTCTGAGAGTGCATAAAATAGAGTTACATTTACACTCTGGACATTGCCATGATTATATGGGCAATTAGATTTGTGCAGTTCACTTTCTCATTGAGGATAATGATGATCACGTAATAATTATTTTGACGACGGGCAAACGCACACATACACAGCGCCACTTGTACACACAATGCAGTGTTGGGTGGCATTTAACAGAGTACCTGTTGCACTCGTCTCCCCCAGGTGACAGTCGTAGGCTGGAGACGGTTCTGGAGTCCATCCAGAAAAACATTCACTCCTCGTCTCACATCTTCAAACTGGCACAGGATGCCTTCAAGATCGCCACTCTGATGGACAGCCTGCCCGACATCACACTCCTCAAAGTGTCTCTTGAGCTGGGATTGCAGGTACACAGAGAGAGAGAGAGAGAGAGAGAGAGATTTTCTCTACGTCTGCAAAAAGCTTGAATGAACAAAACGGCCATTGTGTCACTGGAATTTGTGGGAATTTCTGACGGTGCACCTAAAATGGCTGCTGCTGAAGAATTTTATTTTTGGAAAGCTGACACGGAAAATAGCATTATTTTTGTGTGTAGTAGATTGCATCAGGTGCAGAAATTTGGAAAATTCAAAAACAGAGTGCAGATCTGAATCTTTAATAGACAAATGTTCCCTTCATCAAGGTCATAACAGCAGTTTTCTTGCATGTAACCAGTGCCAAGTCCCTTCACAGAAGTTTTAAACATCATTTGGCAGCCGTGCATTTAACACCAGCCAAATGACCACTCAGAAATGTTGATTTGAAGTGGAACGTCCAGTCTAGCCAGCCACCATCTGCGAATATACTATATATGTCACTCATTCTTGAGATGAGGGACAAAAGTGGAAAAAACATGTCCCACACATAAGAGCCTTATTATTGTTAAAAATAAATTAATTTAATAAAAATAAAAGCACTTGCAAAGTTAAATGTAATACAGTTGTGTATTATTATGCCATTAATTTCATTATAATTGTTTTCATATGCCATCTGAATTAGTTAAAAGCAGGCACTGTACCCAAAAACGCCTGTATTTAGCCTGTCCCCAGCAAGTGGTCATAATTTCAAACTGCTAAAAAAGTGTCTAATACTGTCACAATCACATAAATATACATACTAAATTAAAGTAGATTGTCAACAACATAGCAAACAATATACACAATAATTTAAATTTATATTTTCCATTAGATATCTCATATCAAATGTGTGTCCCACGTCTCCCGTCAACTCCGTCAGGTTTTTTAAAAGTCTTAAATTAATCCGAAAATATTGTCGACAGATTTAGCCTGAAGACTCCTTTTCCAAGTCCCGTTTGTATTTGTTGCAACAGTGGAGCACCTGGTCTGACAAGCATTCAATTGTTTGATATTTTAAACAAACAATGTTGATATCAGGGTGGTCACAGCTTTTACATGTCAACTCCGTCAGGACATTATTATGATCTTTGTTAAGAATTCCAAAATAATGTTTATTATAAAAGTTTAGGGTTAGGTTTAGCTAACAAATGAAGCAAAAACAAAATGGCTACATTGTACTACAGAGGGTTAAGATGAAAACAAATGACATTTTGTCAACTCCGTCAGACGTCAACTCCGTCAGGTTTTGTGTCTGACGGAGTTGACATGTATCTGACGGAGTTGACAAAAGTGTTCCTAAAACAATAAAATTATAGTTTTTGAATAATGGGACGTATTCTAATTTGGCACACAGTTAGAGCATGCCTTAAGGAACATTTTTGGCTATAGGGCCATCACAGATTTGTCTCGTGGTGACCATGGCAGCCATTTTCCAAAATTGCCGCCACCTGATGTTATTTTACAATAACTCAAGTTCTACACCACCTAGGATCTTGATTCTGGTGACTAAGACTACATTTTCAAGGATGAGGGATACAGTGGTACAATTTAGATTTTCCCTGTGACCATGGCAGCCATATTTCAAAATGGCCGCCACCTGCTGTTATTTTACAATAACTCAAGTTCTACACCATCTAGGATCTTGATTCTGGTGACTAATCATACATTTTCAAGGATGTGGGATACATTGGTACTATTTAGATTTGTCCTGTGACTAGGGCAGCCATTGTTTTTCAAAATGGCCGCCACCTGCTGTTATTTTACAATAACTCAAGTTTTAGACCACCTAGGATCTTGATTCTGGCCACTAATAATACATTTTAAAAGATGAGGAATACAGTGGTACTATTTAGATTTGTCCTGTGACCATGGCAGCCATTGTTTTTCAAAATGACCACCAACCTCATGTTATTTTACCAATAACTCAAGTTTTAGACCACCAAGGATCTTGATTCTGGTGACTAATCATTACATTTTCAAGGATGAACTTTCTCTGGGAGGGGTCAGGGCTTATTTCAGGTGCAGGTTGAGTTGCTACTGACAGGACATTAAAAGGAGGTGGGCTTTCTGGCCTTTGACTTGTCCCTTTCAGGTACAGATGCACAGTTTGACTTCACTGGCCACTGCAGTGTGGCGTTGATCTTGGTGGCCTCCTGCCAGTGTTTCTCCATCCTTCTCATGACCTCTGTGTTCTGGGGCTCTGTTATAGTCAACTTACATTGTCTTGGCTGGAGATTGCTTTCCTGCAGGGTCCAGCCCAGTCTTGTGCAGATGGCTGCTGGCCCACCTGGAGGCCCCAACCTCACTTGTTCGGTTGGTGTGATTAGGTGGGGTGGTCTTCCCCAATCAGGATGAAGGGTTTAACCCTTTCAAACGGCAGTCTGGCCAAGTGTCTGTATTTAGTTGTGAGGCTAGATACGGGATACGATTTCTCACCCAGCCCCAGGTGACTTGAGGTGAAGGCTCCTTTGATTTGGTAACATTGCTTTGGTTGACATGCTGGGGACACAGAACGACACTGATGCCTTCAGTGTCTGCACATCCTGCCTGATAGTCCTGAAGGCAGATCTTCTGTCTTCAGTCTTTCGCTCACTGTTCACTGCTCACTGTTCACCTCAAGCAGGTCTTCAAGGTGTTTGCCTTTGCACAGGCTATATGGCTAGGACTCGTGCTTCAACCACTCAGAGAACTCCAACATGGTGTTGGTTGCTCCTGGGCCGCAGAGCATTGTGCGGCAGAATTCAGCTCTCATCTCTGGTGGCAGCTTGTTGAGGAATCGTGCAACATGTGAGCCGCATCTAAGTTCTGTGTCTCCCTCTGGGCCTAGGGTAGACACTTGCTATTTTCCGTAACACTAATTGGTGGGGCTGTCCAAACTTGTTGTTTAGTTGTCAATCGGGTCTCTGTTGGTGAAGTCGGGTCTAGGTGGTCTAGAAGATGAGTTAGTCAGGGGATATTAATACAATCTGGTAATACATTTCTTATCAAGAATTTTCTTCACCAATGTGTTTGGAAGGGTGTCTACTAACATATCCCACATTGCTTTATATTCAACCACCCTAGGGGAACCTTTGACAGCTGCTGAAAGTTGGGGTACCATCAACAACCTATATAAGGCAAAATGTTCATTATGCTTTAAGTAGCATGTGACATGTCAAACTAGGGAGTTTTCATGATTCTGAATGCATTCCAAACATTAGCTATGCACGAAGAACACTC
The DNA here is from genome assembly GCF_964188405.1 of Protomyctophum parallelum. Classification (NCBI taxonomy): domain Eukaryota; kingdom Metazoa; phylum Chordata; class Actinopteri; order Myctophiformes; family Myctophidae; genus Protomyctophum; species Protomyctophum parallelum. The sequence continues at coordinate 15,659,232 of NC_139710.1, forward strand.
CTTGGGCTGAAAACGGCCATAGCCGTCATCACAAAATGAGGTCAGCACATTTGGGCAAGTGGATATATGGCCGAATTTAGCCCAAGGGGTTTGACCCCTAGTTTGGCCATAGACTCCCTAGTTTGGCCATAGCCACTTGGTATGGTACCCAACTTTCAGCAGCTGTCAAAAATGTTCAATAGAAACCAATGTGGGATATGTTAGTAGACACCTTTACAAACACATTGGTGAAAGAATTCTTGGTAAGAAATGTATTCACAGATTTAACATTATTCTGATAATATTCACTGACTAAATTGGTAAAATAATAGCAGGTCCACCATTTTTGGAAATGGCTGCCATTGTCACAGGATAAATCTAAATAGTACAACTGTATTCCTCCTCCTTGAAAATGTAGGATTAGTCACCAGAATCAAGATCCTAGGTGGTGTAGAACTTGAGTTATTGGGAAATAACAGAAAGTTGGCGGCCATTTTGAAAAATGTCTACCATGGTCAAAGGACAAATCTAAATAGTACCAATGTATCCCACATCCTTGAAAATGTATGATTAGTCACCAGAATCAAGATCCTAGGTGGTGTAGAACTTGAGTTATTGTAAAATAACAGCAGGTGGCAGCCATTTTGAAAATGGCTGCCATGGTCACAGGGCCAATATAAATAGTACCACTGTATTCCTCATCCTTGAAAATGTGGGATTAGTCACCAGAATCAAGATCCTAGGTGGTCTAGAACCTAAATCAGTTAAACTTGTCAACTCCGTCAGATGTTCGTCAACTCCGTCAGACGTTCGTCCCGTGATGTTTTTGTTAATTTCCAAAGAAATAGAAAATTCGATGTTAAATATTTTGTGCTTATGTATTGAAACACCAACTGAAATGATACGTAATGATGTTTTTTTTTTTTTTTTACATGGTTTTCATGTTATAATATTGAAAATAAAGGTTGAAATGACGGATTTGAGAAATTGGATATTTCATAATAGTGTGATATTGGAACAAAACAATATTAAAATAATTGTATTACTTAACTTGATTACTGAAAGCCATTATAAGATAACTGAGGACTTTATATTATTGTTGAAATTATCAAATTCAATTAAAAGGGATTTTAGTGTGTCTGACGGAGTTGACAAGAATCAGGTATTAAGTGCATAAATGTCCCATTTTAGAAAGAAATGTTATGCGAAAAACCTGTTCCTTCTCAATATTGGTAGTTGAGACCTGTGTCTACAAATACATCTATTTGATTTGAATGTATCTTAAAAAAAAAAAAAAATCTAGTTTGAAAAAAGTTTTGTCCCTTATCTCAAGAATGGGTGATGTGCTATTGATAGAGTCTTTGTTTTAACATTTTACCACTGAAGGACAAAGGTGCTTGGCATGCAAAAGATGTATGTGACATCTTAGGTGAAAATGAGGTTAATACATTAGATTATTGGCTCTTAATGAGCCCTATTCGTATATCATACCAAAAGTACATTGCTGGGATGTGACTTGGGTTAGCAAAACAACGGGTAGCAAAACAGAAGTGTCTTTCCCGGCCCCTAAGCTATTTAAAAGCCTGCCTTATTGATCTTGTTTATTTGGTGTTTAATTCGGTACGATTCATACTGAATTAAATACCTGTATGATCCGATAAACACTGCTTAGCCGATCAATAATTATTCTCTCCCAATGCCTCATTCCCGCCTTCCCTCCCCTTCCCACCTTCTCAGGTGATGAGGATAACTCTGTCCACATTAAACTGGAGAAGAAGAGAGATGGTACGCTGGTTAGTCACATGTGCCACTGAAGTGGGTAAGTCAGCTTTTAGTCCCCATTTCCTTCTTTCATACCCTGTTTGCTATAATATGTCACTTCTAATGTCATAGAGTCCATGACAGAGACCGTCATCTCATCCATAGGACCACTGCTATTATGATACTAATTAGGCCTAATGTTCCTCTTCACAAGATATTCTGTGACTTTCTTTTATATTCTTTTATAAGGCCTTATTTGGACATAATGTAACACTATGTAACACACCATGGTTATAATTCTGGTTCTGGTACTTGAGCAAGCCTGGTCCATGTATACATCGAAAACACAGCTTACTTCTAAAATCAGGACCTCCTTGTGACTTGTGTAACAACAACATAATCAACAACAGATATTGTGACTCTATGACAACACAATATATTAATATCTTGATATAACCTAAATCAGCGGTCTCCAAACCTTTTTGGCCGTGCACCCCCTGTTACCTCCTGACCTAGCTGACGCACCCCCAATGCTCAGTTTCATTGTATTTGACCAAAAATGATAAATTTTTAAATGAAATGATTATGGCAAATAGTCACAGAATGTCACTGCACTTAGAGACATGCAGCTGCTCTATACATCTCCTTGCAACGGTGTTTACCGGATTTTGCGGTTTGTGTTAAATAACACAACAAAACCGGCATTACCCGTTTCATGTCACGCACCCCGTAGAGGGCATTCATGCACCACAAGGGGTGCACGCACCACAGTTTGGGAACCCCTGACCTAAATGTATCCACTGTCTCAAAGCTGCCGGCAGAATGTGCCTTCATTCGGGCCCTTTGCCTGCATTTGTGTGTTTCTCTGTGGCCAGGTGTGTACGCGTTGGACAGCATTATGCAGAGCTGGTTCACCCTCTTCACCCCCACGGAGGCCACCAGCATCGTGGCCACCACCGTCATGTCCAACAGCACCATCGTTCGCCTCCACCTCGACTGCCATCAGCAGGAGAACCTGGCCTCCTCCGCCCGAACGCTGGCCCTGCAGTGTGCCATGAAGGACCCCCAGAACTGTGCGCTCTCCGCCCTCACCCTCTGCGAGAAGGACCACATAGCCTTTGAGACGGCGTACCAGATCGTGCTAGACGCGGCTGCCACGGGCATGAGCTACACGCAGCTGTTCACCATAGCGCGCTACATGGAGCACAGGGGCTACCCCATGCGTGCGTACAAGCTAGCGACATTAGCCATGGCCCACCTGAACCTCAGTTACAACCAGGACACGCACCCGGCCATCAACGATGTGCTGTGGGCCTGCGCACTCAGCCACTCGTTGGGGAAGAACGAGCTGGCTGCCGTCATCCCCCTGGTGGTGAAGAGCGTCAAGTGTGCCACCGTGCTGTCGGACATTTTGCGGCGGTGCACGCTCACAACGCCGGGCATGGTGTCGGCGCTGCACAGTCGCAGGAACTCTGGGAAGCTGATGTCACTGGACAAGGCGCCGCTCAGGCAGCTGCTGGACGCCACCATCGGGGCCTACATCAACACCACGCACTCGCGCCTCACACACATCAGCCCGCGCCACTACAGCGAGTTCATCGAGTTCCTGGGCAAGGCGCGGGAGACATTCATGATGGCTCACGACGGACACATCCAGTTCACGCAGTTCATAGACAACCTGAAACAGATTTACAAGGGCAAAAAGAAACTCATGATGCTGGTAAGGGAGCGGTTCGGCTGAGAGCCAGTCCGGGGGGGTTGGGTGGAGGTTCGGGTGGGGGCCAGTGACCCCCGCCCGCTCTAGTACTTTTCTATTAACTTGAGTCTGCCTTTTGAACTTCTTTGGACTTACAAAATGGACAAGTAAAAAAGAGGGATGTGACTTGTAGTTTGAAGCAAAAAGAGAAAGGAAAAAAAATCAACAGAGCCACACATGGTATTATTGTTCTTGCTGTTGTTATTGTTATAAACATTATTCCTATTATTATTAATTATTACTACTATGTGTACAGAAGTGTTTTATTTTTCAGAAGAGAGGAAATTTGTCACGTTGTGAATGTTTGTTTGTATTTCTCTACATGTGTGCGAGAGGAAAAAGAGAAAGTGAAATGGCTTTTTTTTCCCGTTATGATTTTAAGCATCCATTTTTTTGTTTTGTTTTGATTTTCTTTGTCTTTCTTTTCTTTTTCTTTTTTTTTTTTAATGAGCGAACGCCCTTCTACACTAGCGCTCACGTGAGAAAAAAGAAAACGCAGAAAACTAAACAAAAACGACACAAAACAAAACAAACAAAACAAAGTGTATAACAGCATCCTCAAAGAGAAACCAAGGCTTTACATGACACCAGGGCAGTGGTCAGCACCGCATAGCTTAGCTCGGCTCGGCTCAGTACAGCTTGGGTTGGCATGGACAGAGCCTGTGTCAGCGTTTCTCCAGACATAGCAGTAGCAGCAGCACTTGAGCAGCCATTAGTTTCCTCTGGGTCCCAGGCATTAGCTCCCTCACACACACAACAATGCTCTTAGCGAACTCCTGTTGTTGTTATTGTAACCCCTCCCCCAAACATAATGAATACCTGTCTCGACTGGGGACAGAATACACGCTCCACCATAATGGCACATTAGACAAAGATAATGAGTATTAATTGTATGTCGGTGTGATTTATTATGTCTGTTTGACTTTTCACGGCCAGGTGCAGCCTAAAACTGACTAAATAAGAATGAAACTTGTTATTGTGAAATAGATGTTGATTTGATCTAGATAAATCTATACATGAAGGGAGACGGCTACCTCATACAGTCATACCGTGTTGTACCTACTCCCAAATTGGTTTATACTATCATAATGTCTATGATAGATGACAGTGTTAATTAAATGATGGATATCCGCTAATGAGACCAAGCATATGAGGAGATCTGGAGATGGGTCAGATTCCTCCCAACATTCAGCTCTGCTGTACATCACTGTCCACACAAGGCAGCGATAGTAGCCATGAAAGACATCGGCTATAACACACGCTCTTTGAGAAGCGTCAGTATTTCTCTGTAGTTATCATCTTTCCATGGTATTTTCGGAATAGGCCAGTGTCATTTCCCTCCTTGTGCATGTGAACCATAGAAATTAGACTTCTACTGTTATAATTGATTGTGTGGAACCTCCAGCGACTGTCACCAGAATGTTCTCAGGGATTTCTCTACACAAGAAAAAGGCGGATCCAACAAACAGACGAGCGAACGACTGACTACAGGAAAAAGACAAAACGTGACACAACATGAGCGAGCATTTATTGTACTCTGTATATATGCCATAGTATATGTCTGAATATGGAGGATCTGAAAGTATATGTTAACTAATTTATACAGAGTATTCTATGTAATGTGAAATACTTGAAGCCGCTGTAGTTTGCTCTCTCTCTCTCCTTCTCTTTATCTCTTTTTTTGTCAGTTTCTTTTGTTAAAAAAATCTAAAAAAAAATCAAAAACAAAAACACAACATATCAGAAGGACTGGATTGACCTTGTTAATGGGTAGTTGGACTCACAAGCATGTGTTGATACTAGAGGCACCAATCATAAAGTACCGGTTGACTGATATTGGTACAGAAAAACAATGTTGTCTTACTTCATTCTCACTGACTGCTGAACACGACACGTGACAAGATTTCTTGATCAACTTAACTGAGCACTGAAGTTGCTATCCCAGGCAAACTTTTCATGGACGCGTCTGAGGAAAATGATGGCCTTTTCTGAATTCATTTAAAATTTTCATGAAGGATCTGGTTGGGGCTAAATCTGAACAAAAGCTGCTGGCTGAGGTCTTTCCCCTTGTGTTTGCAGTAATATGTCCCAACGTCGGATTGGAACAGTAGACTTACAAGTAGGGTTGCCAACCATTCCTTGAAATTAGGAATCGTCCCTTATTTGGGAACTAAAAGACGTGTCCCTTATTGAACTTATAAGAGACACACTTAGTTTTTTTATGTTTGGGAATCAATCAATGACACAGATCTTACAAGTTCAAACAGTTTACACCAAATCTCTTTGCCCAAAATAGATGATCTATACCGCTTACAACGTGACTGGTTATGAGTGGTAGTTCTGCTATTTTTGGCTAATGTTCCCTCAAGAATATGGATGCTGGGGTTCAAGTGGTTAATTTCTGGGCGTCCCTTATTTTCCTTAGAAATAAGGGAGGTCCGGTCAGGTGTCCCTTATTTGAATTTCAGGTAGTTGGCAAACCTACTTACAATCCTGCCTGTTAATTAGCCTGACTTGAACATCAATAATTATGCACAGGTTCAGCATAGCTCGGACGTCCATTTCTTCAGTTCACCCTTCTGTTCTCGCAACGCCACATGACAACCAGTGTCTTCTATCTGCACAGTAAGGTCCCGGGTGTTCATTTAACAAAACAAAAATCAACACTTGGGGTGTTTTGTTGTGTATAATGTTCAGCTGTTCCATTATGACTTGCCTTTTTGCCTTCTTTTTTTCTTTTTTTTTTCTTTTTTTTTTTTCTTTACATGCATTTTGTTTTTCTGTGCATCTTCTCTTATCTGTTGTTGATTAGAGATAAAACAGCCTTTTCTCTTGCCTTGTCTTAACGCTTTAAAGTAACCAAACAGGAGATCTATCTAACAACCAAACGCGTTCCAAGAGGTCAGAGACAGCCCACCTTGGTCCTGCAGCTTTAGTGTCCATTAATTAGTAAGTGAATGGCTGTGTTACTCATGCTTTAACAAAGCAATTCCTCACGTGTGTTTGGTGAAAAAAAAATACGTTGTCCAGTGTCTCTCTCGTTCTCTTCAGAAACCATTTCCTCTGAGACTCTTAGCCGTTTCATTTTTAGTTGATTTTCTTTTCTTTTTTTTTTGTGTAGAGATCTTCTGCTTTCCCATTTTATTTATTACAATGATCCATGTATACATGCTTATGAAATTAAGATTTGATACACCGATATCAATTTATTTATGTAACTAAATCACTGTTTTATAATCTTGTTAATGAGTCGATGATTGATTCCTTTTTTTGTTTTTTGTTTTTGTTTTGTTTTAATAAAAGTTAGTTTTTTGAAAGGTATATTTCAGTCTTCTCAAAGCATCCCCCCCCCCCCCCAACAGCTTACCCGCACACATACACAGTAAACTCTACCCCTAACCCAACAGCTTACCCGCACACATACACAGTAAACTCTACCCCTAACCCAACAGCTTACCCGCACACATACACAGTAAACTCTACCCCTAACCCAACAGCTTACCCGCACACATACACAGTAAACTCTACCCCTAACCCAACAGCTTACCCGCACACATACACAGTAAACTCTACCCCTAACCCAACAGCTTACCCGCACACATACACAGTAAACTCTACCCCTAACCCAACAGCTTACCCGCACACATACACAGTAAACTCTACCCCTAACCCAACAGCTTACCCGCACACATGCACAGTAAACTCTACCCCTAACCCAACAGCTTACCCGCACACATACACAGTAAACTCTACCCCTAACCCAACAGTTTACCCGCACACATACACAGTAAACTCTACCCCTAACCCAACAGCTTACCCGCACACATACATAGTAAACTCTACCCCTAACCCAACAGCTTACCCGCACACATACACAGTAAACTCTACCCCTAACCCAACA
>NC_139710.1:15671628-15679128 GCF_964188405.1 Protomyctophum parallelum
GATACTGACCATGATACTGACATGATACTGACATGATACTAACATGATACTGACCATGATACTGACATGATACTAACATGATACTGACCATGATACTGACATGACACTGTCATGATACTGACCATGATACTGACCATGATACTGACATGATACTAACATGATACTGACCATGATACTGACAATGATACTGTCATGATACTGTCATGATACTGACCATGATACTGATATGATACTAACATGATACTGACCATGATACTGATATGATACTAACATGATACTGACCATGATACTGACAATGATACTGACATGATACTGTCATGATACTGACCATGATACTGACATGATACTGATATGATACTGACCATGATACTGACATGATACTGACCATGATACTGACAATGATACTGACATGATACTGTCATGATACTGACCATGATACTGACATGATACTGATATGATACTGACATGATACTGACATGACACTGTCATGATACTGACAATGATACTGACATGACACTGTCATGATACTGACATGACACTGTCATGATACTGACAATGATACTGACATGACACTGTCATGATACTGACATGATACTGACATGATACTGACCATGATACTGTCATGATACTGACCATGATACTGTCATGATACTGACATGACACTGTCATGATACTGTCATGATACTGACCATGATACTGCCAATGATACTGTCATGACACTGTCATGATACTGACATGATACTGACCATGATACTGGCATGATACTGACCATTATACTGATTATTTTGATGTAACTAACATCTTTCTCAACAATATGATCTGCTATCACATTAGGAACTGTTACTATTACATTATGAGCGGCTATAAGGTTTTTAATGTAACATTATGCAAAAATCAGTTACTGTATTTCGTTATGTGCTCATGATTTGATTTAATTATTAGCGCATTATTATTACATTATGAGCCATTATTACATGATGAGTTGCTACTGCTTATCAATAAAATGTGTTCTCAGTTTGCACAGGCCTACACGTTGCTATACGGTATGAAATCAGCCCTCTCTTCCTCATCACGTTACTGTGCCCAGCCTTTGTGACCTACAGTAGAGACTGAGCCAAAACTGCTGACATACAAGTCCATTTCCAAGGACAATTAACAAATACAGAGATTTATGGAACAGTGACCTGGCCGTTCCACTTTCACCTCACCTCCTCCAGTTGTTGCCAACACTCTGCCAGATGCCTGTCCAAAGGCTCTAAATCTACACCCCTCATTCGCCCCCATTTATAACAACATCATAATGAACACAGAGAACTCTGCTAATGTGTTTCTTATTCTCAGACATAAGGCACGTGCGCCAAAATGTCCTGCACTTTTTTTGCGTTACTTTTCCATTACTAGCATGTCAGCATGTCAAAGTATTTAAGAGATTGATTACATCGTAGGAAAACCTGGCCAGTTTAGCCTAGTTGATAGTGGATAAGTGTTATTTGGAACGAAAAAGAGTTTATGTCAGCCATGCACATTCTTTTATGCTTGCAAAATGGCCCTTAGAGACGGAAAGTGATTCAGATTCCAGGCAATGCGACACTTGTAGTGTTTGCGAGTGCAGAAGTTTGTGGAGCTGTGCAGAAGGCAACACCACAGTCAAGGTTAGCAGGTTTAACAGAGATAAATTGCACAAACATTCCATAAGCCGCTGATTAAAAGCCTCAGTGAGTAACAGCATGATACACACACTGTCTTCCACTCTGTTCTTGTCTTTCTGGCCACAGCAGGCATTGTGTCCTGCAAACAGGAACAAAGAGAAAGAGACAGAGAGTGTGTGTGTGTGTGTGTGTGTGTGTGTGTGTGTGTGTGTGTGTGTGTGTGTGTGTGTGTGTGTGTGTGTGTGTGTGTGTGTGTGTGTGTGTGCGCACGCTGTGTGTGTGAGAGAGAGAGAGAGAGAGAGAGAGAGAGAGAGAGAACGACAGGAAGAGGAGAGAATGAGAGCATATATCAAGTCCGCTTGCTGTGACATTTGTGCTCTCTGTGTGGAGAGCTGCTATGAATATCAATATGAACCCATAGAGAGGAAATGTACAGTTTTTTTTTTCCACTGGGCTATTCATGCACACAAGAAATCTATTCAAGTCAATGTAATGGCCAATCTCACTGTGCTGTGCTCACAGCCTGTCCATGGTCGTGTGAACAGCGCTGCCTCGCCTCCCTGCTCCACACATCCTCTCTCACCCCCTCTCTCTCACCAGGGTGGTTGGGCTCGTATTTAGTGAAAAACACTTTATGTCAAGTGCAACTGTGGCAAACACTACAGTATGTAAATCAGACTGGATTAATTGCTTGCATAAGCAAAGACCTACGCCACTATGCAGACACAGTTGCTATCAGCTGCAGCTTCCAACCTGCAATACTCATTGTATTATACGCTTGTGTTTTCAATCAGCCTATTAGAGCAGATAGCAATTATACTCCTCTCCTCTCCTCTCCTCTCCTCTCCTCTCCTCTCCTCTCCTCTCCTCTCCTCTCCTCTCCTCTCCTCTCCTCTCCTCTCCTCTCCTCTCCTCTCCTCTCCTCTCCTCTCCTCTCCTCTCCTCTCCTCTCCTCTCCTCTCCTCTCCCATCCAATCTCATTCTGGTGTTCGGAGATATGAGTCAAAGGGATGCAAATCTACCCACTTCCTTCCTCCCCTCCCCCATCTGCAAACAGAGATTGCCCCGGGCCAGTCCCAGGCCTCTCTATATGCAGAACCAGTGACAGGAGTTACGCACCACACTCCCCCTGTAACAAACTGTTCCCTCCCTAACAAGCTGCCAGCGTTGCTCTTGCAGTGGTGGACGTGTGATTGGATTGGTTCGGCAATAACAATAAGGGCAGTGAGCTATGGAATAGCTAGCTGCCTCCACCCTTTGTGTGTGCCAGTGAATTGTGTGCGTGCGTGCGTGCGTGTTGTGTGAGTTGTGTGTGTGTGTGTGTGTGTGTGTGAGTGTGTTTTTTGTGTGTGTTTTTGTGTGTGTGTGTGTGTGTGTGTATAGGGGAGAAATATACGTGTCTGTGAGTGTGTTGAATGAATGAATGTTGTTTCAATTATGTCCTCCCTCTTTTCTCCTCTTTTCTCACTCACCTTTGTGCGTGCGTGTGTGTGTGTGTGTGTGTGTGTGTGTGTGTGTGTGTGTGTGTGTGTGTGTGTGTGTGTGTGTGTGCGCGCGCGCGCGTGCGTGTGCGTGTGCGTGTGCGTGTGCGTGTGCGTGTGCGTGTGCGTGTATGTGTGTGTGTGTTTGTACATTGCTGGCTCCAGGCTTATTACTTTAAGGTGTCTCCAGCCCCCACAATAATCCCCAGTCTTCTTCAGGGAGGGATAACAATAACACAAGGAGATCCAGTGGTAGCCTACTAATGAAATCCTATCAGGTTCCTGAACCTGACCGTCGGGGAGGGAGAGAGAGAGAGAGAGAGAGAGAGAGAGAGAGAGAGAGAGAGAGAGAGAGAGAGAGAACGAGAACACAGTGATTATAAATAAAACAAAGTTAGTGAAAACAGAGTGAATAAAGACAGCGGGAGGATGGAGGGATTCAGGTGCAACAGGGAATGTGAGAACATGAGATGAAGCACAGAGAGGGGGAAAGCAAGACGGCCAGATGACGCTCATTTACTCCAGAGAAGTAGTTGTGACGGCCCAGCCCTCTGTCTGCTGTCCCAACCCCCTGTCTGACTGCTGGCCGCTGTGTGCAGGTGAATGGTTATAATATAGAAGTAGTTGTGACGGCCCAGCCCTCTGTCTGCTGTCCTAACCCCCTGTCTGACTGCTGGCCGCTGTGTGCAGGTGAATGGTTATAGTAGCAGGGCTGCATGGATGAAAAAGTGTGTGAAGTGAGGGGTGCCCACTGTGGCTGCCACATGACGTCACTGAGCATGTTAGCATGTTAGCGAACATTAAAAGTCCATAGACTTGGCCGGGGTCCTGTTTGTTAAGAAAACATTATACAACCACCCTGATGCAACACTTCTGGGTACATTGTTGCACTCTCAGAGTTTAATTAACACCTTTTGAAACACAAGAGATGATAACACCAGTCGAGTCAAGTCTAATACACCCAGGACAAACCAACCAGCTCTGCTTACATTCACCTATACAAGAAGAACCCTGGCAGAAAGTAAGCAGACAAAAGGATTCGGTCGTCTATGAAGACAGAGGCCTAAAGTTGAGGAGCAAAAGAAAGAAACAGAGACAAAGGATTAAATAATGAGAAAGGGAAAGTGACCGGGAGACCGTGCTGCTCAAAGTTCAGTATGAGTGGAGCCAGCATAGCTTCTCTCTGGTGACTGAGTATGCTGCAGTTAAAACCCATCAGGCCTGACTTGAATAGGCTTCAGTCCCAGACCCATTCTCCCGTGCGGCTCTGCCAGACCCACCATTCGCCCCTGGGATTGAATTAGGCCTGCCCCATTATACCGTTGCCATGGGGACCCTGACACCTCTACTGATGAAGTGAGAGACACGCAAGGCTGAGTTGCAGATCACTCTGTGCGTGTGCGTCTGCTTTGTGCATCCTTTTGTGCATGTGTCCATATTTGCTTGTGTACCAGCGTGCACACTCATACGCATGTGTTTGTGAGGATCAATTAATCCCTTGGGGCCAAAGCTGAGAACACAATGTGGGCCTATTTAATATTTTTTAGCTAACTAACACTTGATTTATTCATAAGTCCTTCAATGCTCTCTCCCTGAAAAGTTCCCCAGTGCAGATTTTAAAAGTTTGTTTAGGTCTCAAAGGTGGGAAATTAATTGGGCCCCCAAATAACTCTGTTAAAACAAAGGGACAAAGAGGAATTCTGTTCCACTATGAAGCCAAAGCCTTTCCATTGCCTTACAAGTAAGATATTGAATAAAATACTTCAGGCTAGTTTTGGTACGTGCAAACACACAATCCATTTGATGAGATCATCTTGCGTAATATGCAGGAAATTTGACAAAGCCTCAAAGCCTGATACAGCTTCCAGTAAAAAGAATTAAAAGAAGAGATGCTCAAAGCAGATACCTTGTCTCCTTCTCCACATTGGAATTTTGTCACCAGCACAGTTCTAATGGATGGCCAGAGAAAGGATGCCACCCACAGCACCATCTGGCTAATGCCTCGTCCTCTGCTTATGAATTACACTAAATTGTGCCCAGGAGAGAGAAGCCACATGTTCATTATGAAAGCTGCAGGGGTATTAGAGATCCCCTGAGTCGCACCAAACGAGCCGCGTGTCACAGGAAGGCGTGACACACAACACGATGCAATGAATAAAGAAAAAAGAGAAAGAGAGGATGCAACCTTCTCCCATTTTAATGGGATGCATTTATCAGGAAAGCTTCACCGAGGACTGACAGGACTGGTTTTCCATTGTTTCAGCCGCGATTAAGTGGTGCGGTTCCGTCACCTCATGTGGTAGTGCCACTGCCAGGCTGCCAGCAGTGGTGGCAATGTACCTTGGTGAGCCATTTTGTACCAAACAGACCCAAGTGCACTAGCTGAGATGAAGAGACACTTACCACGCCCAGGCAACCTGTCACCTGCACTGAATGAAATGAAGCAGCCATTTTGTGTCAGGATGCTAAGGCACAGACCAAGCACCAGCCAGCCAGTGTACATAAACCTCCATTAGGTGTCTTTATCTCTGTCTAGACCATCACGAGAGCAGCCGAGCAGCATCTGTCAGCTTCTGTAACCACCCCCCTGGTCCTATAGGGGTAAAAGACCAGTTCCCCGCACTGCAACCGCGGGTGGAGGAGCCAGTAGGGACCCATAGCAAGGTATGGAGAGAAATAAAATGCTATATTTTTCTTTCATTCTGCCGTGGTGTGCCATGCATGGCCATGCAGGCAGGCAGATGGGGGGAGGTAGAGGTGGAAATAAAACATGCATGAGTCGCCTGCAGCCCTGGAAAATAATTACTGTCATTTAGCAGACATGTAGAGGGGAGCAGCACGGCCTAGTCTGCCCACGGTTTACTGTCACACTGCCTGCATACCGATGAACCAGAGGCAAAGACAGGGGAAAGGATGGCGGAAGAGACAGAGAGAGGGATAGTAGCCATGCACCAGATGTTTTTAGATTTGATGGTAATAGATAACAGTATTTTATTCACAGGATGTTGGCCACACGTCATTCATGGCTAATAGAAAAGTACAGGTTGACAGCAGGTTCCTCTGCTGCTCTTATGAAATGAAATTGAACAGAGACTCTCCCCTATCGCTGTGCCCCCTACCCCTCCACCCCATTTCACAGAACTGCCACATACGAGCACGTGGATTATGCAGTATGCTATTTTGGCTGCAGCACCCCTCGATGGATGGAGGCAAGGTGCATATTTCTCCTAAGATCAGAGGAAAGATTTTGACCTGCTTGTGTCTGGACTGCACGGGGGCCGATGTAAATCCCCCATATCTCTCTCTCTCTCTCTCTCTTTACACTTCACCTATCCATCTCAAGCCCCATCTCAGCCTCCTTCCCTTGCTCTGCCTCTCTCCTTCGTTTGCCTGCAGTCAGACAGACCACGGATCAGATTTATAGGAAGTGGAAGACTGCCAGTGGAGGTCAAATGCGTGAGCGGACTCCCCCCCCCCCCTTCCAACCCTCCCCCCAACCCCACCATCACCTCCGCCTCCCTATCATTCTTTATGGCTGATCTAGTGGTGAAGCCTTCATTACCCTGAGTTATACTCAACGATTATTACCTCTCCCCCTGGCCCCCATGCAGAGCTGGCCCTGGCCCCCATCATCTTATCATCTTACCCCAGAGGAACATAATGCTGCAACTCCACGTATAGAGCAACATCTGCCTCCAACATGGCCCGGCAGCACGTCTTTGAACTTCCCCATCTTCACGTCTTTGCGGCACGTGATGGATATGCGATGCTCTGCAGTTTGACCGAGGAGTTCACGTGTTTATTTTTATTTTTGGAGAACTCTGTAACGGGGTGCGGTGCAGTCACTAGGCAAACTTTGAGTGGGGGACTAATTATTGTCCCCCACTAAGTTCCTTCCCAATCTGGTGACAAACAAATGTTTTCTCTCTGGCTCGTAATGCCCTTTAACTTTGTACTTGCTGCTTCCACTAGAGGCAGAAAGTACGAGTGGATCCACCAGACCCTGGAAATCACAGACACTCCAAGACTCAATAAGGCTCTGTACCTAACCTATTGGAGTGTCTATGATAACCATTAAGCCCATATTATCTAATGTTAATGTGTTATTCTAATAGTGTAAACTAAAGTATCTAATATGTAAAGTAGAGGCCCTGTACTGCATTCAATTGTTTTTAAAATGGACCATGGGTGCCAGAGATGATGTGTTTAACCCTGTGTGTGTAGGCCTATACAGTATTATTCTATTCCACTGTACAATGCCTGTGTTCTTGCTTGGATCCGTGGGGTCACACTGCGCTCCTCATATGAATAGACGCATGTCAACGTGTCCCAGTTCAGTATAGTTTTCCTTCTTCTCATGTGTATTGATG
>NC_139710.1:15681628-15714128 GCF_964188405.1 Protomyctophum parallelum
TTATTTCGTACTTGGCTTGTTACTTGTTACTTGTTACTTGTTACTTGTTACTTGTTACTTGTTACTTGTTACTTTGTGTATTTCAAATGACCAAATTAGTATACCAGTGTTTGCCAGCGTTTCTGGAGTGACCCTGAGACAAACTAACCTGAGGTCAGTGAAAAAGAAACAACCACTCAATGTCTCCCCCCATTGGACATGTTACGGTTCTACAAGTTACTGCCTATAGCCTACTATGTGTGCCCATGTTGCACACATTACATCATTAAATATCCTCTTTACTTCCCACATATGTATTGTATGCAGTGATATGAATTTTGTATTAATCTGTAAAACTCTTGCTTGTTCTACACTCTGCAGTTTCAACAGAGCTGGCAACAGTAGGCCCTACATTATCTAAGATATGAGTAGCCAAGTTGTGTGAATGTACGTTGCTGAGTTAGCAGTCTGACCCTGATGTGTATTAATGACAAAGCGGACGGCAGGTTTTCATCAGAGTCCAGTTGATTAATGGCCAGTCCTTCACTCCTGTCCTCACAACTAATGGCTCTCTATCTCACTGTCTATAATTATCATTCAGTAATGAGGTTCTACACAAACCTGCATTGCATGTGTGCGTGTTTGCACACGCGCACGTGTGTGTGTGTGTGTGTGTGTGTGTGCGTGTGCGCATGCTTGTGTGCGTGCTTGTGTGTGTGTGTGCGTGCGTGCGTGCGTGTGAGTGAGGTGTTTGGGTCCAGTGAATGTTGAATGCTGTTGACAAGCATAGGTCTAGTAATAATCAATCGTAAATTAGATTAATTAGAATCGAGTATTTTCAATCTGTCAGGGAAACCTTATAGCCTTATCTGTGACCTCTCCCTTCACTTCAATCAAATATGCCTGCAGGTATTTCTATTACCACAAGCGTCTAAAATCTAAATTAGCCTATGATGTTGTGGGATATTCATGGAAGTGGATTGGGGTATCGCCGAAATAGAGACACCAGAGCATCGTCAGAAAGTGATGCCTGGGGATGTGTTTGGCTTATTTTTGGGGTCACATAAGTGTATTCATTCTCATCTGAACGTGTTTGGCCACAGTGGCACAGATGCTTAAATTCTATGCACAGATATCTATGAATCATAGATCTATCATCATAGACTATGATGATAGTTCAAGGCTTGTGTCTGGCTGTGACGAAGAATGATTGATGTCTTCTTTATTGATCATGAAATAAAATCATGTGTTGCCCCCTTCGCTGTAGCTCTGGCACTCAGTCACATATCATCATACTATAGTTCAGTCAGGACAATTCATGAATGAATATAATTGCGACCATAGGTCGCAGATTACTATGAAAATCTGCTAAACCTGTCGCTCCGTCAGTCACGCCACCATATATGGCCGTCAGTCCATCACGCCTCGTGACACGCTGCATGGCCGTCTCCATATATGAAGATCACGACACTGACCTCATCAAACCCTGGATAGCCATGCATGGACAAGACTGGATCATTACCTAGATCTGCATATATGGAGCCAGCAACTCTACATCTGACCTCAAACCTCAAACCCTTAGATCTCCATATATGGAGCTGACCTGTTCTGACATTCCATATGTTGATCCTACCCCACCCGTCCTTCCTCTTCGATGTCTCCCTTTTGACTGATACCTGTCCATTCAAACTATAGACAGGCCCGCCCCAAAGTTATTAGTGCAGATTAAATAGAGCTCCCAGGTTAAATTAAATAGAGATTCCAGATTAAATAGAGCGGTCTGAGAATGGAATGAGTGTGTGATTGGATGAGTGGATGTGGACGTGAAGTTGAGGTGGCCCAATGTGGACAGCCGCCAGCAACTGCACTGAGTTTCCTGACTGAACTGGCTTTGTGCATGTCTGTGACATGTCTGTGACATGTCTGTGACAGGCGCGACGCATTATTATGGTATAACCTTTTTACATGGTTTAACACCCTCCAGAACTGGGGGGCCGGTCTAAACAGACTATTTTTGTGGTCACATAAGTGTATTCATTCTCATCTGAACGTGTTTGGCCACAGTGGCACAGATGCTTAAATTCTATGCACAGATATCTATGAATCATATATCTATCATCATAGACTATGATGATAGTTTGTCACTTGCTGGTTGGCTGGCAGGTTATATTGAAGCGTCAAGATACAGTAAGATACAGATGTCATTCATTTGCACTGTCAGCCTAGAGTAGACTTTTTCTGCTGCCAACTGTGATTGCACTATAACGAACTACTGAGAAAAAAGTAAATAATCCAATCCACTCCCTATCTCGACTCTGAAGGTATTGGCATATACAAGTTTGTAGGGGCACTGAACTCATCTCTGCTGATGCAAATATATATTTGAAAAACAAAGTAAAGAAATTGTACATCAAGCTGCTTCTATCTGGATCTTATTTGACTGACAAATGATTCAGCAATAACATTTGACTGTGTTTCATCACATTGTATTTAAAGCCAGAATAGGACTCCTCATGTATTGAAACCTATTAAATCAATTCTTTTTTGTTCAATCAAAAGGATGTGGGCTACTTAAACACATTTTAGCCTGGTGGTGGTGTTTTTTTCCTTGGAGTTGACAATTGTGAGGCATTATAAGCCATTTTTGAGCAGAGCGAACAGATTTGTATTATTCAACATCCCTCAAGCACCCCTTTTCAGCACTTTACGCACATGCCTAGTTTACACCCACTGCTCCCAATAGTTTGGACGGGTAAATGCAGATGAAGAATTTTATATATCTCTGCTGTCGGGAGGAAACCACCTACAGTAACTCCAAAATGTTCATTTTTCAGGAAATAAAAAAAATATTTTTTTCAGGAAATTAAGAAAACATTATTTTTCGAAAACAAAGCAACACTGCCTCATCAAAGTTAGTTGTAGGCCTATGAGAGGTTTCTGCCTGAGGTTTCTGCAACAATATAAGGGAGGACCCAGAAGAGAAGAAGTGGATGAGGAGAACTGAGGGTGTATTTATACACACAGGGCTAACAAGCACACAGCTGAACACCATGGATAATTAACACAGGATTGTCTGAAGCACCAACAGCAGTACAGCATACAGGTGAACAGCATTAACAATACACAGGATGGGTGAGTCAAGACAGGATATATCTACTAGGGAGGACAGGAAACACTAGAACGTCACTTCAAAATAAAGGAACAAAACTAAAGTAAAACCATAACTAACGTAGTATACTTTTTTTTTCCAATGTATATGCATTGCATACATACCATGACACTGTACACATATTTACAGACGTGCGTTGGGAATTTGTTTCATAAAAATCCACCGTAGACATGTAATCCAGCACTTAGAAAAAAATCACCTGCAAGGAATTTCTAGCTCATAAAATGTCTACGGTGGATTTTTATGAAACAAACACTTTACAGATTGAAAGAGGATAATTCAAGCTTTCCCTACAGCTGCATATGTTGGTGATTTTGATGTTGTTTAATATAATTAGAGAGGACTTTTCTGTTTGGATGAATGGGCTGTCTATGGGAAGTGTCACCTAGGTATCACCTTGCTGGCAAGATGGCAGCCGTGTGCATCCTACTATAAATGCGCCACATCTCTGTCTGCGTGTGTGTGTGTGTGTGTGTGTGTGTGTGCATGCGTGTGTTTAATGCACGTAACTCAAGAACCGTTTGCCCCACCGACTTCGACACACGCGTGGGAGTGCAGTGCCCAGTATTGAGTCGGTCGGACCCACAGTTGTCCAGAACCACCACAAAAGGCTCTGGTCAGGCTCTGCCAGTGGGCCTAATGATGCCAACTCCTTTCACCTGGGCCAGGCTCTGCCAGTGGGCCTAATGAGGCCAAATCCTTTCACCTGTGCAATTTCCAGTCTCGGCCTCAGCCAATTAGCGAATTGAGGCTCAACCAATTAGGCTCTGCCAGTGGGCCGAATTGATTGCCAAGTACACTTTCCACAGTCAGTTTGCCCACTTCTCACAGCCAGGCACTCTTCACACACACGCACACAGGCACAGAGATCTCCAGCTATGTGCTGTGTCAAATTAATCCAGGCTGACAACAAGCCATGGTTACATAGCATGTCTAAAATTGAGGACTTCCATTTGACAAAACAACAAGAATTAAAGGTTGGTTTGCATTTGACATGTATTATGGTCAGTTATTATTTCAGTGGTCTATAGAGCGTCGCAGTCCCTCCCCCTTTCAGAACAACGAGTGGCCCAGGAAATAAATCCCAATGCATTTCTTAAAGTATTTATTTAAAGACGGTTACGCCGCGGACAAAGCCAACTCGGATCGTGAAAAATCATGACAATGAACACAATGTTTTGGGCCGATTCAATAATTTATAAGAAGAAAAACAAAACAAATAGTGTTGTCTCCTGCCTTTATTTTCTTCTTTCTAATGATTTGATCGGCCCAAAATATTGTGTTCATTGTCATGATTTGTCACGATCCGAGTTGGCTTTGTCCGTGGCGTAACCATCTTTAAATAAATACTTTAAGAAATGCCTATGAGGAAAATGAACGGCGATTTCTTTTCCGGGTCTTTCGAGGGGGCAGGACTGCGACGCTCTATAGTGGCCAGAAAAGGGCCTGGCGCTGTTCTGACATCTTCTTTACTTACATACTCCACCTTTCACACACACTCTGCACTCTAACTCCCAAGTAGGCCGACTGCGACGGGCATGTACAGGTCTAGTATCATCAGTAGCTGAAGTTCAGGAGCAGGGCCACACCTCCAATCCAGCTACCTCCACCTCCTATCAAGCCACCTCCAATCGGGTCACCTCCACCCGGATATAAAGGCCCCGTCCAACCCCGTCTCTTTCATCACCCCTCCCCCCACCCTAATTCTCATCCTACTCCTTCTCTAACTTCTCCTTTTTTACAGGTCCCTAAGGGGGGTTCGTTGTGCCCGGGAGCCACAGCGAATCCCCGAAGCCTCCCCACCTCCACTTAAATTACCCGATATCCAGCTGAATGGCCAGATGATGTCATCTTCGTTTCTGTTTGTGTGTTTCATGCATTCTTCCTTTCGTTAATAAATGTTGTTAAACTTCATAATTTGGTGGTGCGGTCCTTGATCGTGAATATATTATCATAAAAATCACACCTGTGTGACGTGAGGGGCGCTCTTATTAGCATATATCATCTTACATCATCTCATTCTAGCCACTCACAATATGCGTCCTCACTTCTCCGTCTTCACTTTTCTGTCCTCACTTTTTTCCTCAATGCGTACTTTGCTCATATATACAGTATTTGCTCAGCCAATCATCGCTATGGGGTGATCAGCCAATAAAATCATCGCTATTATTCACACAAACGCACAAAGCTGGGCATAGGAATTCACGTTCCACACCCCACAGAGAGTGCAGTGCCCGGTGTCGAGTCGGTCTGACCCACGGTTGTCCAGAACAGCCACAAAAGGCCCCTGCCCGGGCTCCATATTTGACATCATAACACTCCATATTTGGGCATGCCTGACACAGAACTCCATATATAGGAATAAAGGGACACAGACAAATGGGTGGAACGGGTACACTGACACGGGTACAACGGGTATTGCATAGCCAGGTGGGGTATGGATCTCCAACTTCCATCGTCACCAACTCTGTGCTTTGCAGCCGGGCACCAGTCTAGTCATTTTAAAAAATATATGATTACTGGTATATTACTATATTTACAACATTTATTGTCCTGCCATTAACACTCATTATTTGATCATACTTCCCTATTAAGATGCCATATATAAGTGAAAGAGAGGTGTGTGTGTGTGTCTGTGTGTGTGTGTGTGTGTGTGTTAACGTGTCAAAAACGTGCTGAATTACCTGACTGTCTACACAGCCTGAGTCCAGAAGATTAACAGGACTCTGATAAGACTAAAAGGGTTCATAAAACCATTTCACTCAGTGCTTGTGCCAATACAAGCACTGATAATTGTGTTGCATTCACAGATAGAGGTGAGGCCGAGGGTGTGAGGAGGAGAGACACACAAGGAGCAGCTCATCATCCATCACCTGTGGGGCAGGGGGCTTGATTTATGTATTTCTGATCCCCTTTACAGTCTCTGTTTCTGACTGGCGGGGAAATTGAACAATATTCAAGAGTGAATGTGTGTGTGTGCACGCACGCACTCACTCACTCACTCACTCACTCACTCACTCACTCACTCACTCACTCACTCACTCTCTCCAATTATATATATCCATACCAGTTCTGGAATATGACATACCCAATCCCTACCTCTTTCTTCTGTCTCTCTCCCCCCCTCTATCTGCCACTTATATCGTTATGCTCAGCCAATGACAGTGCAGAATGGCACACCTTCTAACCAATCACAGCGCCAATTTCCATTCCAATTTCGTTCCAATCCTCAATTATCCGTCCTCACTACTAAAAGTATTAGTTAGATATCTCTCATACAGGGAATTCTTGCTTATTACTGTACAATCCTCACACACACACACACACACACACACACACACGAGAAGGGAATGGCTCACTCACTGCAAACTCAGAGAGAGAGCATAATAAACGCGCCAAAATAGTAGGGGTTGAATGGGTTAATAGACAACCAAGCAGGCGGGAGCATGCATACTCCTCCTCCCCCGTCAGTGTGCTGCATGGCATAAAGCACCCGCTCACATGCTCCCATTTGCAGCTGATCGTTTCTACCGTTTAGTTTTCATTCTGTGTTGATCAGCATTTGAATTCTAGGCACAGCTAGAGATCAGCACAACAAAGCGCTTCCAGCAACCTCATGCATATGCCTACCTACTGTAGCCTATATATCTTCAAACTTCAAAGTGAGTTTTTCAAAGTTATCAAACGTTGTATCTGACCCAAGAAAGAGTGAAGACACAGAGATATCCACAGAAGAGGGGGGGGGGGGGGGGGAAGCGGAGGAAAAATAACAAAAGGAGGCGGAGACTCCAAAAAGCATTGATGATGATGATGAATGTGAGAAAGCAGCTGGTCACCATGGCCTGTGCTGTGTTGCCAGTGGTGGGGTTTCTCCTGAGCTGCGCGGGGGCATACCTGATGTCCAACCAATACCACTACGCCATAAGGGTCATCCTGGCCTATGTCTTGATCGCCTGCGGTTTTCTGGCCATGCTCACTGGAGTGTCCTGGGCGGTCTGCCACGGCATGAAGATCAAGATTAACCAGAGGGGAGGCAGAGGCTGCACTGCTCCACACCACCAACAGGTCCACATCTACACCATCGACAGGTAAGGCTGGCTGATGGCCATCAGAATTCAAGAATGGGCTACAAAGAATTTGACTTGATGCATGGTTCTCATACACAGGAACACATTCTATACAACAAGTGAAATGAATGTATGAATAAGATAAGATACAGTATATATATATAAACCGAAATATAAGGAGTGAAGGGTTAGATCAAGGTTGAGGTTGAGTAGAGTGATCAGTATTGAGGTGTATGAGATGAGGCATGCATCATAAGCCTATAATATTATTCTTATGTAATTGTTTTGTGTGCATTGGCATGGTTGCAAATAGTAGCCTCATTTCATGGCACCTGCAATGACAATGAAAGAATTCAGTTCAGTTCAAAGCTATTTCTTTCAAAAGAAAGGCAGGTGAATATATTGCATGCCTATCCACCACAGATGTGCAAGTTTTACACCGAGGCAGTTGCACTGTACGATGTTCATGCTCGACAGCAATTACAATACATTATCGTTCCCCTGTTTCCAGACCTAGCTCATTCCCTCCATCTTATGAAGAGTCCCAGAGGAGCCACGATGACACAGCTACTGACTCCGTGGTGGTGGTCGATGAGGAAAGCCTGACGATGGGCCCAGCCCCTCCTCTGTACACGCAGCATGACTGTGAGATCCCTGACTGCGTGTGGAGCTGGGAGCAGCCTCCTCCTTACGTACAGACACAGACTAGCCTCCAGGGACGCCTGGCTGCAGGTGCAGAGGAGCAGCGGGAAGCCGTAGCCTAATGAATATTTCATTGTATGATATGGGTCGCTTGCCGAAAATATTTTTCGGGCGAGGATCACAAGTGTATGACAACTCACCCAGACATTGAAGGAAGTAGTGTCTGTTTGGACAGATTAGGGAGGGTTGGATTGGAGTGGATCGGAGCCTACGTAGATATGACTTCCTCAATAACTGACTAGGACTTCTAGAAAGTTCCAAACATGAGGTGCCATGGATGCCATGGACAAATGATGGCCAACAGGAACGTTGACCTCACGTCTGTGCTATGAACCAGTGGCCAGTTACGGAACCTAGAAACACTGCATTCAGTTGACTTGATAACTCACCGTGTTACTTGGTATTCGTTCTGTATTGAAACAGAGGATAAAAAGTCTGACAGGCACACATTGGAGCTCTGATGGAACTCGGGCCATGACCAGAAGAGACAGCGAGAGCATCTTAAACTACTGTATTGCCCTGTCAATGGGCCCAGAACTGTCTTCTGTTCTCAAAACACTGTCAGTCTGAAGGGATGTTGTATTGTCATTGGGTTCCTCAGCTGAAAAGGTTTTAAATGTATACAAGACAGCAATGTTGTCTTAGATCAATGAATCCTATGAATGCTTGGATTGAGAAAAGCATTGTAAGTCTTACTTGACCTGCAATGTAGTCTATATCCAAATTATGTTTGGACAACACAGAGTATCTAATACCATTGTGTGCAATAAACTATGTCATTCCTGTTGCAAGGTTGTCTATGAAACATCATTATGCCAAGACACACGTTTGGAATTTTCAGTATATAAGCTCCATAGTACAAGACTAGTACAAATTTTGATGGCAATCATTGAATGGACACAATCTCATTCAACTTCAGGGTTCATACACACCCGTCAGCATGAACTAGATGAGTGGGCCAATAACCTGTAATAGCTTAAACATCTCGTCTGTCTGACTAAATGATCATATCCTTACGGATATCCTGGCAAACTGTCAGCGCTTAATGACTGCAATCAGAGAGTTTACGAGTTCCTGTTCTCTGTGTCTCAGTGAGTGACACTGCATAAAGATCAACTCTGTCTCTTATCTCCACACAAACAACTTTAACACATACGGTCACACTTAGATCACAAGCAGGTGCTGTGCACAGCAGATCAAAGGCTGATAATCTTTTGTCCATAAACAAATGTTGCATTGAATCTCTGCACTGAGTCTCTTCACCTGTCATAGAGTTGCACTTTACCACTTAAAACCCAAATATACTACTCCATTAACCAGTCTAGAGGTCTATTCTTGACCCTTCTACACACACAATGTTATGATCCACTAAATACTAAATCTGCTATTTTGTCTGGATGTTCACCTATTATGACTTAATTAATTAATAATTTTATATGTCAACTATTATGACATACAGTATGTCCCTATTCTAACCAGTTCAGTGGCCTTGTGGTTAGTGTCCGTCCTGAGACTTTGGTACTATGACCTGGTCGGACCAGCCTTGGCTTGGAAGAGAGGTCATCAGGTGGTCCCCAACCTTCAGTGTTTCGACCCTGCGGGGTCAGCAGCTGTGATTGGCCAAATCACTGCCCCTCTCATCCAGGCTTCCAGCTATTGTCCTTTCTCTTATGCCAGAGCCAACAGGAGGCTCTCTCTACCTTGTGTCTTGGGGGATTGCCTCTGTGGTTTGCTCTACGTCTCACCAGACTAAGTCTGAGCTTATTTACGAACTTTTCTGCATTGGGACGCTAGTGTTAAAGTGGTTAAATTAGACCGTAGAGTCACTAAAGTCTGAGAGAGGATTACACGCAAAGGTTTTTATTTGGATTAAAAAAGAAACAATTTAAATATTGTTATATTGCTTGCCCACAAACAGAATAAGAAAACAAAAGGTCTATGTGGCATTTCCCCTCTTGAAGTTGAGTTTTCTTCACCATTCCAGAAGTGTAGCCTGTGGCTTATTGATCAGGTAATGTGGACGTCACATTTTCATTAGTAGTACACACACTACTACAGTGTGAAAATGGACCCTTACGTGTGAAATTTGATTTGTAAGGGTTAATTTAACTCCAAGAGTTCCATTCTGAGAGTTTAATTAAAATGTAACTCTAAAGCCCAAACCACACCAGTTGCAACTCCTTGGGACAAAACCGTTTTAAGGTCAACCACACCAATGCAACTCAATGAGTTGCCAGGAGTTGCATTGGTGTGGTTGACCTTAAAACGGTTTAGTCCCAAGGAATTACAACTGGTGTGGTTTAACACTCAGGGTTTTACTGTGTCGTAAAATACAGGAAAGTGCGACGTCTTAAGGCTTAACCCATAACAGTCTAAGATAATTATACACAATCTTTACTTTACTGTTTAAAATTTCTTTTTTATGATAGTTGAGAGGCAATGTCAGCTTTGTTACAGGGTTTGAATACTGTATGAAATGAAGGAAAAGCATTGTGGTTTATGAGTGAAAGGTGAACGCTGCATGAACTGAATATAAAAAACTAGTGGATGACTCCATACATTCCTTCAGACAATGGCTAAAAAAAATAAGGCACAAAAATAAAAGGCATGTTCATAGATATTTGCTAAGTTCACAAAACATTTTGGCATAATTGATTCATAGCAAAAGTATATGCAAATCACCATATTTTACATTCATTCATTTCATTTTTAGTTTCAATGCTTGCTTCTTTGGATATAACAGTAGAGACAATACCGTTTGCAGTATTTCAGGAAATTAGGAAAGGCAGAAATGTGAGAAGAAGTAAAATATGGCAGAGCATTACAGGTAAATTGATTGTTGTGGGTGTTGTTTGTGTATGTGTGCAATGCATTCATTGTGCACGTGTGTGTGTGTGTGTGTGTGTGTGTGTGTGCATGTGTGTAACTGGGTGAATGCATGTATGTATTTGTGCCAGCATGTTTGCATAATTTATAGTTAGCTGTTTTCTTAGGTGATGACGTTGGGGCCACGGCGGCCTGTCCTCTCATGGATGCCTGAGATCTTCAGAGCGATAGCAATGAGGGGTCCCAGCACTACCTGCATTAAGAAACACAAATAATACATGAAGGTCTATCTCTGTAGGTGGAACGACAACTGTTCAACAGCAGTAAATTTATGAATTATGCATGTATCATTAAGGATGCAGAAGTCAGAAAATTCACACTTTGCAATACATTTACAGGACAACTATGCAGTTTTCATCCCTCAACCAGCCTCCCACTCACCCCATGGTGTGATAAAGCTCATAGTAAGCTTGTTAAAATATAACAGACGACAACAACAAAAGGAGAGAACAAAAGAAGGAAAATAATGGAGAAGATAATCAAAATAGTAACAAAAATGGTTCCAAAGTATTTGTTTGACTACTTAAAAATGGTGGGTGATAATGTCATAGGTAGTAAGAAATGTACAGTGCAGCAGTGCAATAGAATGATTTGACTAAGGAAACAAGTGCCACTCTAAGCACTTTTAAAACAGCTCTTAAAAAATGGCTGCAAAATAACTTTTATAGTTATTTTTTGTTTCCGCCAGGCCGAAGGTGTGACAGAGACTATGTTTTGCATCCTGTCCGTCCATGTGTGTGTCTCTCATAGACAGCTAACCTCTTTCAGAGCCACATCATAAAAATGTTGACAATGACAGTTTTACACTTGAATAATGAGGCTTGATGGGCTCAAACTCCAAACACATTTAAGCACTTAAGCCCTATATACTTTATTGTCCAACAAAATTATTGTCACAAAACATTTTTTTTTGTGTGTACAAATTTCCACCTAAAGGCCTAATGAGATGCCAAGCAAAGTTAGCATGCAGTACACAGTAGTACTATGCACATCATCATGAGAGACTGAGCATGTCCATTGTACACAATAAGAACATAAACAAATGAGAGTAGATTAGATTACTCCACGCCTGATCAAAACAAGGTCAACGTCAATTGGAAACTCACTCATCCAAACATTAGTCCGCTTTATCAACATCAAGGTTGCACTTTATTGTTACATCTTGTGTACAGGTACATAAGAGTGCACAAAACCAACTATTCATTCATGATATCAGTACAGTATACCAAAAACACTTACCTACTTCACTAAACTGTAAAAAAATAAATTAGCCATTAGGAAACAGACCATGCTTAGTGCTTAGTCCATCATCTGGACTTGGTGTTGCAAAAGCATATTAAAAATAAAAGCTAAATGTTTGTATTGTCCCACACAGAACTCTGCTTACAGTGTTTATTATTTATCGACTGCACTGCTTCAACAACATTCATAACAACAACACTTATATTGACATTCAGTGCTGAGTTTGCTTATAGTGCATATCATCTTTTACTGTCATTCCTTGTCAGGCAGTGAGCAATATAAATGACCCAGCCGTTTTTATTGTGTTCCTTTCAGTGAGGCAACAGACAGACAGACAGACAGACAGCTACACTCCCGCGGACACAGCCTGGCACTGCAGAGGAATCAAACCCCTGTCTCCACAGTGGTGGACAGGAACTTTACCCTGCGCCACAAAGGACGCCGAAGTCTAATAAGTCTATTAACGTCACTATGTTGTCTAATCATTCATTGATGTACAGACTGGAGAGATTACGAATGCAATTTATGATCAATTGATGATAGATTGGTCAAGGTTTGGGTTCAGTAAGATAACAGACATGGACATCACGAATGAAACAGTTAGGTGAATAGTAGGGTTTCAGAAAGCTTCAATATTAACAGAGAATAAAGTAAGAATTATTTGACATAATTTCGTATGAACTGTTTTAACAGCTGTGGGAATCTGTGAAAAACAGGTATAAAATAAGTGGGTGAAATTCCATTGGTGAACAAACAAAACATGCTGTTACATAGTGGACCATAGCTGCACCCTGGACCATAACAATGTGTTCCAGAGTGTACAAATGGACCCTTAATGTAAACAGCTAATCATTTCAGCAATAGTCCATATACTCAGGGATGTGCGCACCCAAACAATGTGCACACTTGAGACTTTAGCTTCAGCTCTTCCTTGGACCACCAGTGGACTACAGTAGGCTATACCATGGACATGGTACTTGACTCTTTCTTCCTTCCACATGCGGATCATACCAATGTCAATGTCAGTCCTCTATGTGGCTGACACACACCTTAATCCATGTCCTAGCACCTTGAATAATGTGTATAATGCACAGTATACAGCGGCTGCTGTGCTTTTTTGTGTGGAAAAAGCTTTGTTTGTAGCAAAGCTTGTACATAAGCTTAGATAACTTTTGGTTGTACCGTTTGTAGCAAAAGCTTGTAAACAGTGATGTGACAACAATTCCCCCAGAAGTCACCCGGAACTTCCAGACCCACTGGAACGCACCCCCGCGCCCCGGTTCCGGCGAGCCGCCCCGCGTCCGAAACGGTTGAGAATGACAGTTATCGTGTGGGGGATCCCAGGGGGTCCCTCTACTGTACTGTCACTGTACTGTACTGTACTATAGGCCTACTGTCACACCCAAAATCACGTAATGGCTGCTAAAAACTCAGCTTCCCATCATGCAGCTGTGCACAGTGTGAAGCTGTACTGTACATACATACACGTCGATGTAAAAATTGCTTTGAATTCATCCTAAGGATTCGGCTTTATTTTCTATGTTTATAAAACATAAAAATAAAAGTAAAAATCACATTGAAATTCATTCACCAATGAATCTAGTAAAAAAGCATGGACTCACATGTGCCACACTGTGGCTGATTTGCCACATTACACCCATTGATACCTTTAAATTAAGTGTGAATTGTGGTACCACTAAAGGGGGTGTGGTGCCACAGAGGCACTCAAGTGGTATCACTGCCAGTCTCAACTGCTCACCACTGTACATACATACATACATACATACATACATACATACATACATACATACAAACATACATAATTATAAAGGGACACACATTGCTGTTTCTTGGAGTGGCTGCACCATTCAAAAAGCCCCTGTCTGCCAGTTGGTTGTTATGTCACTGTAGTGTGAAGTGTGCACTATGCTGAGTCCTGCTGTGGGTTGTTACTGATAGCGTTTTGTAATTAAAGCTTCTATGTTTTAATATTTACCACAAACACATAGTGTACATATTGGTGCACCAAGTCAATATATTGCAGGCTACAGCCCAGCCTTGCTGTGTGTGTGTGTGCGCTGCTTGTTATGTATTTTAAATCAAAGTTGCTTGTAACTTTGCACCATGGCATTGAGGCAGTTCTTTCTCTCTCTGCTGGCCTTCTCTCTAATGTTATGTGTGCACACTTGTATAGCTCTGAGCCCAGATACACAAATGTTACTATAAACAGTTATTTGACAATTGGAAACACCTGCCATTCAATTAACCCTGACACTGACTGCTCCCATGAGTCATTCCACCCATGTCCACCCACAGCAGAGTTCACAGAAATGCTAACAGCTTATGTTTGGGAAAAGTGAAGAATCGGCTTCATCACTCCCTGCATATGCCCAATGGCCAACGCCCATGAGCAATTTCAGATGATCTATTTGTCAACCAACTGAGAAGAAAAACTGATGAGAACAGATAGAAAGATAGACAGGTTTCCTAGAATTATAGTAGGATAGTACTAGGAGCATAATCTTTTTGGACAGTAGTAGGATGTAGTAGGAAGTAGGAAAGCAGGATAGTGATCTGGTCTGCTATTTTCTTCTCTTTTTTAAGTTAGGGATGTTGGGTTGTCTGTCTGTGAGTTTTATAAATATTAAACAGTATTAACAAGAGTTTTTGTGACTAATAACTACATTCTATACATTGGAATTGGTTATTTTTTTCCTTTTCCTGAAAAGCAATAGTTTTGAACATACAAGCTACAGCGACAATATGCACTGTAGATCGCAACCACAGTGTCTCACCAGGGCACATGTCATGCACACACCTACCTGTGTCTCTCTGTTTTGTCTCTCAGGGTCTCTCTCAAAGCTCTCTGCATAGATGCGAATAGTGGCCCCAGCACCTCCTCCACTCCCACTGAGCCGAAACACCAGACGGGATGCTTCTGTGAACACGATCCTTAGACCCTAGAAGTACACAAGAAAGAATCTTTACCTAAAAACATCTAGATAATAAAGTATAATAGTATAATGATTAATGAAGACTGTTGATGCCATTTTAAACTAGCTAAAGTGCCAATCGGCACAGCCTAGTGGGAATATGCGTGCACAGTTTCATCGCAATCGGACGCTGCGTTGAGGAGTTGTGGCCATTTGCTACTCCTGAAAACTGTAGGAGCCAATCGTGGCCAATCAGGATGGAATATGAGAAATCAAACAAACCTGTCTTGATCACATGACTATGGAGATCATGTGTACCGATTTGCGTGAAATTTGGATAAAATCTGAAGGAGTAATAATAGAAAATGTGTTTTACATATGTCGGCCTCCTGGTGGCGCTATAAAGAGCAGATGTGAAAATTTCCAGACAAAGGTTTTTCCTTGGCCTCTAGGGAGTTGGCATACAAAGTTATCCACAGATCCGTGCAGTCAGAGGTAAAAACACTTTTCGGCCAGTTATAGCGCCACCTTGAGGCTGAGTTGAAATTGTTCATGTGGCATTTCGTGGCCTAGTGGGAATGTGGGTGCACAATTTCACGGAAATCACGCGATGTGTTCATGATTTGCAGCATTTTGTTTGAAACTGAGCACTCCTGTGAATTTTGGAAGCCAATCTTAACCAATCAGGATGGAGTCTGAGAAATCTGAAAGACCGGTTTGGTTGAATGGCTCTAGAGAGACTGTGTACCAATTTGCGTGATGTTTGGACAAAATCTGTAGGTGTACTGTGCAAAAACTTGTTTTGCACAAAGCGGCCTCCTGGTGGCGCTATAACAGGCCGTTCTGGAAAGTTTGGGGCAGAGGTTCATGGTTGGCATCCAGGGAGTGTGTGTGCAAAATTTGGCATCGACCGGGTTAACGGTGGCCGAGATTAGCTGCTCACGGACGGACGGACGGACACACGGACGGACGGACACACGGACGGACGGACACACGGACGGACGGAGTGCAAAACATACTCTCCCCCATGCCTTCGGCTGGTGGAGACAACAACATACAGACACAGTCAAAAGAAGAATGAGATTGTGATTTATAAATAAGTAACAAATACAGGAACTACAAAACTCCACTAGATGGCACTGTCACTGTATGTTTCACAGACTCTGTTGTTGATCACAGTGAAGTGACCTAGTGAAGTCTTGGTTAAACATACCAGTGATCATGAACTCTCTATTATTCAGTACTTTACTTGAAATGCATGGTGGCTACCTTAAACTCACACTTGAAGTTTTCAGCAAACCTTGCATAATGTCAATGGTGTGCATTTCTGGGCACTGGCCCAGATGTGAAAAAAGGCATTTTCAACCATGTCAAGTTGTCAACACCCTCCATTTAGCATGTCTCATAACCTATATGAGCTAGATGTTTTGGGTTAGTTACTAACTTACTACAACTGTAGTCTCTCAAGACAGACTGTTGATTGTTGACTCACATCACACACTCAAATTAAAGGAAAGGAGGGCACTGCTTTTCTTTTCTTTTTTTGATGTTGGATTCTCAGCTGTGGTTAGCTGCCAGAGATAAAGCTGGTTGACTTATTCGGTTATTCTCAACCTTTTTAATCATGAGTTCCCCCAGTTTGATATGCATATGCATTAGGCAACGGACGCTCATTTGGCATGATTATTATAAAAAAAGAAATATAAATATCTCTGGGACAAAATCTAGACGGTAACATCATCAGTGTTAATTTAACTCTGAGAGTTACAGACCTGCTAGAGTCCAACACCTCACAACGCCAGCAGAAGGGCAAGGGAGCCTATCGCAGTATCAAGAGCAGCACCAGCAGTCTAAGGAACAGTTTGCACCCGACAGCTGTCAGATTGCTGAAACATGGCATGAGTCTGTCATCAGAACGCTGAGCAAGGCATGAGTCTGAAACATGGCATGAGTCTGTCATCAGAACGCTGAAACATGGCATGAGTCTGTCATCAGAACGCTGAAACATGGCATGAGTCTGTCATCAGAACGCTGAGCAAGGCATCAGTCTGATGACAGGACGGACAGGCTGACCTTAAACCATTTATTTTCTCTTCCTGAACCTACGGTCAATTATTCCAGGGACAAGGTACTTTTTTCAGCTCGCTATGCAGCTGACACGCACATATTTGTACCTTAATCCATGTCCTAGCACCTTGACTAATGTACTCAGCGGCTGCTATGCTCAGGCACCTTTATATGTCTTATCTCAGGTATTATGTGTAAATACTAAATATGTTTTTTGTGGAAATAGCTAAGCTGTTTTAAAAGTAGCTTATACTGTAATTGGATTGTATGGATTGTATTGGATTGGATTATGGATGCCTTTTATTTTTCAAACTTTTACTGATCTTGTATTTAAGGTTTGTTTGTCTTGTTTTCTGTTGTCCTTTTTCTTTGGGGTGAAAATTCAATGTGTTTACTCTTTTATGTCATACTTGTGGGGTTTATTTAAGAGAAGCTGTTAATGTTAATTATTATTTTTCAAACTCAGTTTTTAAATAATGCTTCTGTGAAAAAAACTAATAAACAAAGTTATAAAAAAAAAAAAATAGACCGTTCGGCAGTACAGTTTGTAGCAAAAGCCTGTAAATAAACTAATGTGGATTGCACTGGATGGCAACCGTAAGGTTGCCAGTTCGAACCCGGGCTCCCCCAGAGTTACTGTCGAAGTGTCCTTGAGCAAGACACTGAACCCCTAATTGCTCCCGATGTGCTAGTTGGTGCCTTGCATGGTTTCCGCTGCCATCGGTGTATGAATGGGTGAATGTAATGCACAATCTCTGTAAAGCGCCTTGGATAAAGGCGCTATATAAATGCACCATTTACCATTTACCATTTTCCAATGAAACCAAGCAACATAATAATAATACAAACTGACGCCGAACATTTGTCACCGCGTGACGAACTACAAAAGCTATACAAAAACATCTCTTAGCGGGGAGTTATCTTTCTCCTTTTTTCAGCGCTCCAATGGTGCATTGAAGCGTCCATCAATCATGTTTCCACTCCCCTTCTCTCTTCACACAATTCCTGCCTGTATAAGATAAATTGATTCTCGTCTTGTCACCAGCCAGTTCCCAGTTCTTTTTAACGCTAGACTTTATTTTCTAGAATCTAAACTATTTCTATCGCTCGTCGTTCCAACACATGGACCCATGCCTGATGATGTCAAGGAGCGTGTTTAACACTTCAACAGGTCCTTTGTAGCTTTTGGAGGGGGTACAGGCTTGGTGGTGCTAGTGATAATGCAGTATGAGATGGAGTCAAAAACACACTATCATATTACGTATATATTTCATATTATGTCTGTAGCCTGAATGAAAATGTATGTCTGAAAAATGAAAAAGAAGCATCCATGAAGTCGTATGTTTAAATTACGTAACTTCATGGACGAGGAATCTCTCGCTCTCACACACACACACACACACACACACACACACACACACACACACACACACACACACACACACACACACACACACACACAACACAAAGGTCTCACGTCATACTTGGGAAAACTATATCCCTACTGTACACGGATTCTTGTGGTTTTCCTTTGGTATTGTTGCTCTTCTTTGTACTCTCTTCCTTTCTTTTTCTTTCTTGTTTTCTTATTATAATTATTACCTATGCTGCTGCATTGTCTAAATTAAACCAAACAAAAACACATTTTGCTCTTATGCACCTGTACACAAAAAAGCACAACCTTGAACATTCAATCCATCATCTCAGGCTTGAAACAAGGAACTGGGTGGTGACAACGACAGAAACAACGTGTCAAGTTCATTCAGCAACTGCCTCTGGGTGTTTGACCAGCTGGTGTGTATGACCGCATTGTCATGTCATCCTTGTTTTAAGGTCTGTTAAGAAGGAGTGTGTCAAATGTCTCTTCTCCCCTCCGCACCATTTGCGGTGTCTCTGAATACAACCCCAAATTATTTCAAAACAGATCATATCTGAGACACAACTTCTGTTCAAACTAAGTGAGCACGTTGATCCAGAATACCGTTCACATACCGATTACCTCATGTCATGAACTGTTTACCTTTATCAATCAGAGACCTTAGTTTGAAAGGGAAGGCTTGACAGACACATCTCCCCTCCTCCTAATGTGAATTTGGCTGTGAAGGCAGGCTGCCTGTCCCTGTGTCAGGGACGTGACTGACAGCAGTGATGAGAGATGTCCATCCCTCCGCCAGTCCGTCCATTTGTCTGGTTATCTGTGCGTCTGTCTGCTCGTCTCTAACAATAGCGAGGCTGTTATCAGGAAGCTGACTAATGCCTGTTAAAAACACTGTCCTCCACACACAGCTCAGAGGCCTAGAGAGGAGCACATACCAGCCACATATCGTATGAGCCGTGTGTGTGTGTGTGTGTGTGTGTGTGTGTGTGTGTGTGTGTGTGTGTGTGTGTGTCAGTGTGTGTCTCTGCATGAGTTTAGCACTAAATAGCTAGATAAATGGAGAGGGGGGGTATACATAATTAGATACAGCAGAGAGGCACATAACATCAATGAAACATGGTGGAGTATGCAATCTACGCAGTTTGAATTCAGTAGCTGGCGAGCTACTGTGTGCTAGCTCGCTCTATAAAACCCCATTTCTATGTATGTGTGCGTGCACGTGCAGTTGCGTGTGTGTGACAACTGTCACCATTCCTCCCTTCCAGCCTCGGCGGAGCAGTGGCGGTAGGTAGTCAGAGGGACAGACAGACAGACAGACATAAGAGACGACAGCTGACACAAGCCTGTCCTGAGAGGAATGTGTACTGTAATAACACACACACGCACGCACGCACGCACGCACACACACACACACACACTGGGGCGACTGGGACTTAGGGAGGGGGACAGACCATGGAGAGTGTTACATTTTTAGGGTGAATGACTAACTTGCTGTAACCCTGCAGAGTGAGATCAGCATGACAGTGTAGAATGGACATGGGGGTTGGGGCTCTACCCCTTCTATTCTGTTACCAGGCATAATACTGTGTGTGTGTGTGTGTGTGTGTGTGTGTGTGTGTGTGTGTGTGTGTGTGTGTGTGTGTGTGTGTGTGTGTGTGTGTGTGTGTGTGTGTGTGCGTGTGTGTGTGCGACATGTGTACACAAATGTTGAACCCATGCCTGCAAACACATGCACAAGCGCATACTGACAAAATGCACAATGGGCGCGTCCTTCTGTGTGTGTGTATGTGTGCGTGTGTGTTTGCTCATTTTGTTTGTTTGCTTGTGTGTATAAGGTATTAGGCGGGGCTGTAGGATGAAAAGTGTCGACGCCAGGGGTGAGTCTCCACACATTCCTGGACAGAGCAGAGAGAGTCAGCTGGGTAAACTTCAGAGGGACGGATGTATGGAGAGAGGGGTTATGAGCTTGCTAGTCAGTCTCTCTCTCTCTGTGTGTGTGTGTGTGTGTGTGCGAGCGTGCGTGCGTGTGTGTGTGTGCGTGTTTATGTATACAGTATACATGTGTTTATGGATTGAGCTGAGAGATGGATTTCCATGCCCAAACAAGGAACCACTGATCGGTGTATTTTGACACTCAATGGGTGGTCTGGCTTGAGGAATATTGTATGTATAGTGTGTGTGTGTGTGTGTGTGTGTGTGTGTGTGTGTGTGTGTGTGTGTGTGTGTGTCTGTGTGTGTGTGTGTGTGTGTGTGTGTGTGTGTGTGTGTGTGTGCGTGCGTGCGTGCGTGCGTGTGTGTGTGTGTGTGTGTGTGCACGCGTGCGTGCGTGCATGTGTGTGCGTAAAAGAGAGAGAGGAGAGAGTGAGAGTGTGGCCCCACTCACTAGTCTATACAAGTACGTGATTTCCTCCTAACTTCAGTGGGTGAGATCATAGATGTAAGTAAACGTATGGCCTCCATTTTCATTCCTTTGGCTTCCCTTGTCCACAGCGCTCCTCCTTTCTCCCCTCTCTCCTCCTGTCCTCTCGCCGCCCTCTCTGTCATATCCTATGTTCATAGCCCCAACTGACCTGGTTGACCCTCTCTGTCATATCCTATGTTCATAGCCCCAACTGACCTGGTTGACCCTCTCTGTCATATCCTATGTTCATAGCCCCAACTGACCTGGTTGCGAGACACGGTTCCGTCCACGGGGTCGATGTACTCAAAGTTGTCGGCACGCTCCACGGTGTACACGTGGTCCCCCACGGCGAACTTCTGACTGGTGAAGGCCTTGTCAGACATGACTCCCTCCAGGTCCCTCATCAGGTAGAAGGCCACCCGGGGGTCCAGGCCGTCGTAGTCAAACCTGCACAGCAAACATCAGCTTTGTTCCTTTTAACGCTATCAATCACGTCATATGCAGAATGATGTAGAAAAGAAAAAAAAAACAGCCATATCAAGTGTGCGCGCACGCACGCACGCACGCACGCACGCACGCACGCACGCACGCACGCACGCACGCACACACACACACACACACACACACACACACACACACACACACACACACACACACACACACACACACACACACACACACACACACACACACAGATTAGCAGAAGATGTAAACAATAGGCATTCAGTCACTCCCCACACCCACACACACATACCTACACACACTCGCACTTTCATACCAACATGGAAATTCTATTTTAGAGATAGTTTACATTCCTCTGTAGTTGCTAACATTTCCTTACGGACTCCCACAGTCAAGTTGTTTCAGTCAGACATACAGATCAACACCTAAAAATGACACCAGAGCTGTGCAATTTGGGTTGATATGAGGATATGTCTGGGGTCTGAGTGGCCTGTCCAACATGTTTTCTCTCCACGGCTCCTGTCTCTCCTCTCCTGTCTCTCCTCTCCCTCTTGCGTGCTGTGGGAAGACTGTGATGGATTCAGGAAGGTCGGAGTGGGAATACAGAAAGTTCCAGTAATTGTCAGTGGGAACAGTGGTTGCTGCGAGCGCCTCTGTGCCGTTCACAAGGGAGAGGTTAAAATAAGAACCGGGTTGGAGGAGAGGGGACAGAAGGCTGAGGCCTAGGGGACCGATTTAGATTTTGGGGGGAGTTCACAAGGGAGACTTTTGGGAGGCAAGAGCCTTGTGCAGCAAGGGAGCCATCCAAGTCAACCTCTCAAAGACTGAAGGCTACGCTGGTGGATATAACGAGATGTAAAACATAAGAACACATCAAGCATGAGAACTCATCCAAGAAACGGGGTTGCATAACAAGGACAAAAGAGCCAGGAACAGGGGACAGGGGTGGACGGACAGGCGGACCAAGGGACAGATAGATGGATGAGTTGGATGAGTTGGATGTGTTGAGAAAACACACCGCCGGATTATAGTATACCTGCAGAAATAGTTGCGTCCATGCTTGGTCCAGTGCTCCTTGACTATCTGCTCCACCCCCTGTTTCTTGGCAGCCATGATGGAAAGCCACACCAGCACCGACCACAAACCGTCCTTCTCACGAATGTGGTCCGAACCTGCAGGAGAGAGGAGAAGAGAGGAGATGCTGTATTCCTCTCACACTGAGAGGAGAAGAGAGGAGATGCTGTATTCCTCTCACACTGAGAGGAGAAGAGAGGAGATGCTGTATTCCTCTCACACTGAGAGGAGAAGAGAGGAGATGCTGTATTCCTCTCACACTGAGAGGAGAAGAGAGGAGATGCTGTATTCCTCTCACACTGACGTGCATGGATTGAGCATGTCATATTCTGTCATACCTTTCAGTGACCTGAATGACTTCATAACTATTATGTGAAACATAACATTGCTATAATGCAGAAACCTTATAGCCGCCTCTAACTTTCCATGAACTACAATAATATGGCTGAGCCTTCAATGAGAACGTTATTTATATATTTACATTTTCTTTACATTTGTTAGTTAAAGATGGAGTTCCTGTTTTGTATGTTTCTATGGAGTTTAACATTACTAATAATATTAATGGATTGCATTTTTATAGCGCTTTACTGTGCACTAACTCAAAGCACAATGGTCCATTCATTCTACATTGGGAGGTGAAGCGGCGAACAGTCAACGTTCTCACTTCCCACATTCACACACCAATGGCGGCAACCACTGGAGGCAATGCAGGGTTCAGTGTCTTGCCTAAGGACATGTGGACAATAGACCACCAGGTGAGGTTAGAATATTCAAATATGTCTTCCCGGTGTATTTTTTGTTTCTTCCTGAAAGCTGAAAATAAAATAAAACTGTGACATCATAACTCTAACCCCTCCCCCCATTATCATACAACACACACCTGGGGGCGAGGCTTAAGTTCAGGTGGGTGGTGCTAAGGTGAAAAGTGAACTGGTGGGTGTGGCCACATAAAAACATAATTTGAACACTTTCTGAACACTTTTTTGAAAAAATATGAATAAATCTTTGTCCTAGTATAATCATAATATCATAATACCTGATGATCATGTGGGGGGGGGGGGGGGGTCACAAAAAAACCCAACACATATAAAATGTAACTCCAAGTATCCAGCAGGATACTGGTTTGTTTTACTTGAAGTGCTTGCTATAGACTCAAGTTAGGGAACTAACCAAAACAAACAACTAACACAGCGTTGTTATTTGTGGAAGCGGTCTAGCAGTTGACTAGTGGAACAGATAACACATAATCTGCCATCAGTTCAACACCAATCAGCATCTAACAGCTGCCAGTGTGTTTATGGAGGCCTAGGAGTAAACACTGGATACGGTACTCTTCTCCTGAGGTCTCGCTCCCTCACACCAAGGCCACTCTGTCTGGATGCTAAATGACAATCCTGCACTTATGCAACTATCCTACACAGTGAAATCCCCAGTGTAAGTGTGACTGTAAGAATGGACCCAAATGGACATGGACCCTTGGGTTCATTTGGACCTAAGTAGTAATAATAACGCATACACCAGGAGTGATGTAAAAGGTTAAGGGGGGGGGAACACTTAGGCTTGGTGACGCATCGTCCATAAATACCAACACGCACATACGCGCGCGCACAATCGCACATGCATACAGTTTATGTTCATAATATCTCTTAGTGGGGGAGTTATCAGTCTGTTCTCAAAGACTGCTGCAGTGTTATCTTTGTGGTAAAGCTATCTCGTACAGGAATCCCTGTCAATAGGTTTGAAATGAATAGGGCTATCTGTGTTTTCTTCTTTTTCTCTCTCTTTGCATCTGGGGAATTTGATAAAAACTCAAACCATATAAGCAAATGTGAGCATCCCTCCCAAGCCACCATCTTATCTTGGTATAGGCAGAGAGAGAGTGAGAGAAAGAGAAAGAGAAAGAGAGAGAGAGAGAGAGAGAGAGAGAGAGAGAGAGAGAGAGAGAGAGAGAGAGAGAGAGAGAGAATACACATTAACATTCAAGTAACCTACTGCATCATATCATCCCAGCTGTACATTATAGAACATTCTTTTAAATTGTACAGACATGGAAAACAGCAGGTGCACATGCCAGTCAGACCAGCTCTAGCGCTATACAGCTGTTAGGAAATTGACAGTTGCCAATGTTTAATCTCCCACTTTACTTCTCCCTCCCTCCCTCTCCCTATCTCTCTCATTCTCTTCAAATCACGCCCTCCTCTCAACCGCTCTTTTGCACACACACACACACACACACACACACACACACACACACACACACACACACACACACACTCTGGAATGAATCGTTAAGAAAGAAAGAAGCCCTATAAACTCATCCCTTCCCAACATGCTGCTAATGCTAATGCAGAACTATACTCCTCTGGGGACGCATATGTACGTGGCCAACCATGCATGCGCACATGTGGAGACGTGCACGTATGTGGCCAGGCACAGTGAAAACTGCGATCATAGAGTTAAATGGAGTTTCCCAAAAAACGCTAATAAACAGTGTACAATTTGGTAAAGTGAAAAAGGGCTTCGCAGTGCCCTGCATAAGCTAATGGTCAATGTGAGTGTGCAAATTCAAATCAATTAGTCCAGGCAGTGCAGGCACTGAGGAGATACGGGCAGGGGACAGAAAATACGATGACAGAAAATTCCGATGACAGAATGTCTAAAGTTATAGTACTGATATGCTAATTAAAATGTAAGAATGTATCATGGAAAATTCCAAGATCATGAAAAAAAAAGAAAATGCAAAAAATATTGTTTAACATTCACTTTTGTTTCTATTCCAGTCCATTAAAAACAAAAGGGCATTTCATTTCAGCTACACAGTAGTCTGGGCTTCCTCTGTTAAGAAGGATGGAAATCCACTTAGAAAACACATTTATCAATATTTGCCATTTGTTGTTAAATGAATGTCTGTCTAAGCTGAGGGTGCATTTGACTGAGGACATACATTAGCACAAGTTGAGTGCAGCCTTGGAGATTTAGAACTCAGCGCTCCTTCTGAGTTTATGGCCTTACATGGATAGACTAGATGTAAACCCCCCTGGTCCTCTCGTCTCTCTACTTCTCTCTCTCTCTGTCTCTCTGTCTCTCTCTCTCTCTCTCTCTCTCTCTCTATTTCTCTCTGCGTGTGTCTGTAATATTTTTATTTATGTACCTATGCAGAGAGAATTAATGAAATTTCGCTGTTTTGAAAATGTTTTTAAACAATAATAATTTAAAACAAAATAAGAAACAAAAAATACGCTTAAAGAATTGTCCGCGACCCACAAATGTGTCCCGACCCAGTGTTTGGGAAACTGCTAATAATTAATTAATAAAAACATAAACATGAACAGAGGTAGGGAAGCAGGGAGAGGGCAGACTGTAGTCAAAACAGCAATAGTGCGGTAGATTGAGACAACATTTTAGGTGAATCGTTCACAACAGAGTGAGGCAGAAAGGGATATGAAACATGATGAATCTTGCTTGAGTGTGTGTGTGTGTGTGTGTGTGTGTGTGTGTGTGTGTGTGTGTGTGTGTGTGTTACAGTGATTCAGGGAGCTCCTGTCTCCTTTT
Organism: Protomyctophum parallelum; assembly: GCF_964188405.1. Lineage (NCBI taxonomy): Eukaryota > Metazoa > Chordata > Actinopteri > Myctophiformes > Myctophidae > Protomyctophum > Protomyctophum parallelum. Next base: position 15,707,541 of record NC_139710.1, read on the forward strand.
ATAGCAGAAGAATGGGGATCATTTACACATGCGGAAAGGGTCATAGCCCTCAAAATCTATTAGGCCTCTACGCTGCAGTCAGGGTGCTTTATTACAACTCCACTGGATTCTATCGGGGCACACCTAAAATAGGTTTATATTCTGGGTATATCCGGACAGCACAAGAGAATATTGGGAACCCGTTGTGTCTCTGTGGGTGGGTGTGCATGAGGAAGTTGTGTCTCTGTGTAGTTAGTATGACTGTGTGCATGGTAGTGTGAGTGGGTCTGTTCACACCTGTGCCGAAGCTCTCCTCTCCACATAGAGAACAGCGGCCAGAGTCCATGAGGTTCCCAAAGTACCTCCAACCGGTAGGAGTCTCATACAGCGCCACCTTCAGGGCCTTGGCCACCCTGCATACCCAGAGAGACAGACAGAGAGACAGACAGAGAGACAGAGAGACAGACAGACAGACAGACAGACAGACAGACAGACAGACAGACAGACAGACAGACAGACAGACAGACAGACAGACAGACAGACAGACAGACAGACAGATGAGAGATATAATGTTACAGATAGCCTCTAATTATAGTCAACTAATACTATCAAAGATCAAGGGAAGGCCCAGGCGGTGGCGTAACCATCTGGGCACCCGACTGGTAATCCAGCAGTGTGCCGCGGGTTCGACTCCCGAGCCCAACACGGCCTTTACTGCATGTCTTCTCCCGCAAAGAAATATCTTAAAAAAAAAAAAAAAAGATCAAGGGAAAAGAGACCTTTTTACAGTACAATAATGTTTCAAGTTTACACTGTACACATCTAATAAACGGCATAAACAATATATTAGTTTGCCTCTTCTACAAAACATAAAAGTTACTGTCGCGTCATTCTCTGTATTATATCGTACTTGTATTATTTATTTATTTCCCACCATGGAGTAACCTCGCGCCAGACTATCCAGCATATAGCTATCCACCTCCGGCAGTGTCGGTAGGCCAATCAGAGGCAGGCGGGGCGTCACCATGTCTATGCTCGGACGTAGAATAGATACTGTATACACGTTTGACACATAGCAGTCAAAACGGTACTACAGACTAAAGTAAAGAGGTGGGCCTACTGAAAAGGGACATCCCACCACACAAGAATGCTGGCTTTTATCGCATTTCAGTGAGAACTGTCCAGGCTACATGGCTCTCCAAATAAATTGGTTAGAAATGACTAGCCTCATTATAAGTAATCTTGCACAGTGTCTTCTTGAACTTTAATATTGCTGATACACCCACACCAGGAATACCACATCCACACAATACGTGCGAAACAATGCACTGGTGGGAGATTTCATTAGCACCGCGATGGAACTCTGAGAAAACACAGCCAACCGTTTTACCAACCATGAGACATATTCTATCTATTGTTTCTCCCGTCCGAACAGTATAGAACTCACACCCAGTCCTTCCCAGCTTCGACAGAGGGAGACACTTACAAAGTGACCTTTGAAGTAAAGCAAACCAAATGGTAGAGGCCCAGCGTGAGCTGCCAACAGCTCATCCAATATCTTAATAAGGCAAAGGCAGCAGGAACAACGTGAGTTAACCTTTCAGTTGATGTTTGCTTTGAATATGAGCCATGCACTCACACACAGGAAGCCTGGGCCTGGAATATGGTGTGTGGTGTCTGTGTGTGCGGGCGCGTGCGTGTGTGTGTATGCATGCATGCTTGCGTTAGCATGTGTGCGCGTGTGTGTGTGTAGGGGTGTCCCAGAGAGGGAGCAAAGAGAGTGCAACGTGTAGGAGGAAAGAGAGAGGAGTGTAGAAGAGTGGGCAGTCCAGAGGTAAAGGAAAAATCACACCGTGTGAAGTGAGTGGTGCAACTCCGTGTGGGGGTCCCCGGAAGTTCCAGACCCACAGGACCACAGCCAGGGTGCCGGCCCGGTTCCGGCGAGCCGCCCCACGTCCGAAACGGTTGAGAAATGACAAAGTTACTGTGTGGGGGTCCCTCTACTGTACTGTACTGTCACTGTACTGTACTGTACTGTACTGGCACACCCAAAATCATCATATATACAGTTAATGTGTGCGTGTGTGTTTGTGTGTGTGTGTTAGGTTGCGCACAGGTGGTGAAAAACAACCATGCTATTTTCGTGCTCATACCCACCCAGCCAGCCAGCCACCCACCCAGCCACACACATAGTTCCATAAAGGAGTGGTTGCACCACTCAAAAAAAAGAGTGTTAAAAAGGTTAGAAATTGAGACTCACTCACTATTACAGAAAGAGTTGGAGTGAACAGACAGACACACATCATCACATAACAGATTCATGGTTCACGAGAATACAATGTTGATACCTGAAGATAAGACACTTTATTTATCATCGCAGGCATACAATGATATGGTAACGCAGAGGCCATTAGCAATAGAGAACAAGATAAAAAACAAGATGAGTAAAAAAGATAAATATGATGAGGTATAGTCTAGTATCCTCTCTACATATGTGCGTCAGTGCACGTAAACAAAGATATGTATTATATGTTTATGAAGAGAGTAGGAACTAGTGAAGAAAGCTGGACTAAGCACACAGCCCTGTAGTGCACTTTGTTCAGGAAGAGGGTACAGGATGTGTGGTTGTCCTGATATTTTGTGGTCTGGTTGTGTTAAACCATTAAGACCTGAGGCCGATTCTACAAATGTTTACAGTTTTCTGAAAGCCTCGTGTTACTATATCAGTGGTGCTCATACTTTTTCATGTCAAAATATTGTGTTCCAGGGACCCCTAGAAGCAAACATTTCAATTTGAATGTTTGCTTTAAAATCTTAAGTTTCGGCCAGGATTCATGAACTATGCATTGTAGGTTATTGTCTCCACCAGGCCGAAGGCATGTGGGGAGAGTATGTTTTGCACTCCGTCCGTGTCCGTCCGTCCGTGTGTCCGTCCGTGTGTCCGTCCGTCCGTGAGCAGCTAATCTCGGCCACCGTTAACCCGGTCGATGCCAAATTTTGCACACACACTCCCTGGATGCCAACGATGAACCTCTGCCCCAAACTTTCCAGAACGGCCTGTTATAGCGCCACCAGGAGGCCGCTTTGTGCAAAACAAGTTTTTGCACAGTACACCTACAGATTTTGTCCAAACATCACGCAAATTGGTACACAGTCTCTCTACAGCCATTCAACGAAACCAGTCTTTCAGATTTCTCACACTCCATCCTGATTGGTTAAGATTGGCTTCCAAAGTTCACAGGAGTGCTCAGTTTCAAACAAAATGCTGCAAATCATGAACACATCGCGTGATTTCCGTGAAATTGTGCACCCACATTCCCACTAGGCCGAGGACGAAATGCCACATGAACAATTTCAACTCAGCCTCAAGGTGGCGCTATAACTGGCCGAAAAGTGTTTTTACCTCTAACTGCACGAATCTGTGGATAACTTTGTATGCCAACTCCCTAGAGGCCAAGGAAAAACCTTTGTCTGGAATTTTTCACATCTGCTCTTTATAGCGCCACCAGGAGGCCCACATATGTAAAACACATTTTCTATTATTACTCCTTCAGATTTGATCCAAATTTCACGCAAATCGGTACACATGATCTCCATAGTCATGTGATCAACACAGGTTTGTTTGATTTCTCATATTCCATCCTGATTGGCCACGATTGGCTCCTACAGTTTTCAGGAGTAGCAAATGGCCACAACTCCTCAACGCAGCGTCCGATTGCGATGAAACTGTGCACGCATATTCCCACTAGGCTGAGGAAGAATCCTGGTGGAGACCTGTGCCGATTGGCACTTTATCTAGTTTAATTTGATTCAGTCAGATAAAGAGTTTGGAATGTAAAATCGACTTGTGAGCTTTACTGCTGTCTGTGTCATGTGTCTGTTATTTAATTTAAGTCTATTTGTTACATTCAGCATACATTTGATCTTAAAGAGGCTCATTAAGACCTGAGGCCGATTCTACAAATGTTTACAGTTTTCTGAAAGCCTCGTGTTACTATATCAGTGGTGCTCATACTTTTTCATGTCAAAATATTGTGTTCCAGGGACCCCTAGAAGCAAACATTTCAATTTGAATGTTTGCTTTAAAATCTTAAGTTTCGGCCAGGATTCATGAACTATGCATTGTAGGTTATTTAATTTGATTCAGTCAGATAAAGAGTTTGGAATGTAAAATCGACTTGTGAGCTTTACTGCTGTCTGTGTCATGTGTCTGTTATTTAATTTAAGTCTATTTGTTACATTCAGCATACATTTGATCTTAAAGAGGCTCATTAATGACCCGTGTTTTTTTGTTTGTGTGTATTGTTGATAGCAATATCTGACTTTTACATATGGTTACTGGCTACAGTGTTAACAAATAGTTAACAAAAAGTAACACAATAGTCTTAATAGCGGTGGTGGTGGATTTAGGACAGGCGGTGAAGATATTTAGTGCAGAGTGAAAACAGGAGGGGGCCTGATATAGACCCCTGGGGGACTCAGATGAACTAACTATAGGGTTTAAAAACTTTAAGAGGTAAAAGATCAGCCCTTCATGTTGGCCAGCTTCACTGACTTCATTGTGCGGCCGGACGTCCTGCCCTGTCTGGTCCTGCTGCTTTGCTGATGTCTGTTTTCACCACCTGGTGGCGCTGTAGGTTGCATAGAAAGAGTAGTACATGCTCCTCTTTGGTCAGTGTCTCACTCTCCTCTTTGGGTTATGGAAGCGTGCAAAGGACTAGTTCAAGGTGTCGGGCAGATTTGTGAGGTGCTACTAGTCTGTTCTCCACATGTACAGTATGCTGCTGGGCTGCCCCTCAATGTGCTGCTTGTAACTACACTCAGTAGACCCGGTCTGAAGCCAGGCTTTTGGGTCTGATGCCAGTCCCAATTTCACCTAAACCACGCACCGATTACAGATGCCGATATTATGTGAAAAAGCTAAATTATGAAATCACTTTGCCACTTAAGTCTGCCCCCTGAGAGAGGTGAGAACACTTCTTCAGTCAGTGTTTTCAAAACAGTTCAGCAGTAGTGAGGTGGCTTGGACAGTTTTAAGTCATTTTCTATAACACAGCTAAAATGATCTGTCTGTCCATCACAGGGAGTTGGCGTGTAAGGCCATCAAAAGCATGATCGTGACATCCAGTTTGAGTAATCTGGTGTGTTGATGATCAAACTATTTGTGAGCAACCTTCCCAACTCTACAGAGAGAGGTTTGGTAAACATGCCTAGATGAGTCTCTTCCAAAAACGACTCCACACAAATTATACACCATGCAGCCTTCAACTCCCCCAACAACAACAAATCACATTAAAGGGCTGCCTTGATAAACACAGTTTCCCAGGACTCGGCTAATGAGCCGCTGGTCAAGACATCCAGCCAACACAAGTGCAAGTATGTGTGTTGCTCTTGGAAACAGCACACATATACAATACAACAGACCACAGCTTGGTGGCCTACATGCAAAACTGTCCACCTCTGAGGATTCTGCAGTGGGAATCCTTGGTTGGGACGGGCTGTGGCTACCAAGCATAAACATGGACACAAACGGTGACAAACATACTGTGATACAGATGTTTACATGATTGATTGATTTAAGTATTTATGAACAGTTTGCAGAATGGGTACATTTCACATGAGAGCACAACTCAATACAAAGACTGTTACTGTGGACAACACACTGATAAAGCATTACATTTGTTTACAACAGGGTCCACCATTTTCAATTAATCAGACATGAGGATGGGATGGAAGACCAAATAAGAGCCACGTAATTCACCTCTAGGGAAGTAAGAGATGGAACAGGAAGCCTGGCATTCCGACACGAAAACGGAAATTCTGACCCTCTGACTGGCTGTTGATGTTTTATATGGCGTAATCATAGCCAACACAAGCGCAGAACCATTTTTTTATTTATGTTTTCAAAATGTTTTGCCTATTATAACATAGGCTACCCAGAATACAGATGCTAAGGGCGCAAGTTAACAAAGCACATGGTCTCTATTTTGCCTTTATTTGCAGTAGTTGTCACTCAAGAGTCTCACATACTGTATGCATGCATACACCTACCCTTTCTGGATTTACTTTTGTTGAAGCATATTTTTTATATATTATTATATATTTAACAGAAATCAGTGGATGCTCAGAAATCAAAAGAACAGGTTGCATTACAAAACCTCTGGCTCGCAGAAAATGATCATATTATAAATGAGAAGGTATTACTGCAACTAAGTTGTTATACTACAGAATCACTATCAAACCATTATACTGTAAATATTTTGACAGTGATATTCAAAAACAGATCAGGTCATTCACAGAATTTCTGGAATCTCTTTCCTTGTTCAGACTTCAGAGAGCCTTAGATTGTGTTGCCAGGAGTCCAGGACATGCTACTCAAGCACGCATGCACGGACGCACGCACGCACGGACGCACGCACACACGCACCACGCACGCACCTTTTCCCAGCCAATCCCGGTGGACATTGTCTCTCCCTGCAGGCTCTGCCAGCAAAAACGAATCTTGGCAGTTGGTGTCTGACTAGAAACCGAGGGACTAAGGAATAGACTTGGAAAACTCCTATTTAGGTTGCAGTTCCCAAGAGCAGTGGTGTCAGGAGCCAGGAACTA
>NC_139710.1:15719128-15897399 GCF_964188405.1 Protomyctophum parallelum
GCACTTACTGCTCTCTGCTATAGCCTTACATAACAACTGTATTTATAGGCTTTGTGTGTGTGTGTGTGTGTGTGTGTGTGTGTGTGTGTGTGTGTGTGTGTGTGTGTGTGTGTGTGTGTGTGTGTGTGTGTGTGTGTTATTCATAGTGGGTGGGTCCGTCTGCCCTCTCTCTGCAGAGTGGCCTTGGGGCAGGTATTTGTGGATTCAGGGTCAAGGAAGAGCTTCAGGGGGCAAAACCCCTTATCGCTGTCCTGGATGTGTATCCACACAACTGTGCCTCTCTAGCCTAATAAATAATGTGCACATGTGTGTCGATAATTAGGCCAATGGTTCTCAACCTTTTCAGGCCGTGACCTCCAACCGAACTAATCATATTTTAACTGGGGACACTCCAAAATAATCATATTTGAACTGGGGACACCCCTGGCAAGCATTTAGAATTGTAGGAGTTGAGGCTTTAGTTTTAGTTTAACTCAGTTCCCACAGATAAATATCACACACAGGCACGCACGCATACACACACGCACGCACGCACGCACGCACGCACGCAAGCACGCACACACACACACACACACACACACACACACACACACACACACACACACAAATAAAAATGCTGCCGGTGGCGGATTAAGTATAGTTTGTTGGATTGCTTTTGATGCAGCAGCAGTAATGGAATTTTTTGTTTGTTTTTGTAGCTATTAAAAAGGTCTTTAAATTGTCATTTTGTTGTCATTTCACACCCGCCCCCAAAAATATGCATATGTGGTCCTGGCCCACAGTTTGAGAACCACTGCTCTAGCCTCATAATGTGCACACGTGTCTATTAGTCCGAGACCAACAGCGTACCAGCCGTTTGAGTGATTATATTTATTTGCATGTTATGTACAGTATATAGTATATACCACACTTTCAGAGTTGAATTAACCCATTTTGGGCGGGAACCCCGTTAGCATTATGTTATGCTTTAGCTATTAAAAAATAGCAGATCTAAAAGCTCATAGCGCGACACCGAGTGGCACGCTACGAGCTTGTAGGTCTGCTATTTTTGAAAAACCTGAAGAACGACTGACATAGAAACATAGCTTTTTCAGAAAACTGTCAGGATGTAGAAGAAATTTTTAGACAAAATGGGTTAACGCTCAAGATATTAATGCCACTGTGTAGGCCTCCTTGTGTTGGTCCTACCTGTCCAGTGCTGTGCTGGTGGCCATACTCCTAGCGAAGCCCCTGACGCCCAGCTGTCTAAAGTAGGGGACGGCAGGCAGGTTGGCAGCCATGACGGCCAAAGAGTCTGAAGGGTTGACAAAGAAGCCGTTCTCTCCCAGGATCATATACCGGTCCTGCCAATGCAACAACAACACGGGTATATTATTGTCACCAATCTAGTAATGCAGCTAGTCCATTGTGCAGCTAGCCCAGGTGTGACTGAGTGTGTGCATGTGTGGGGGTGGGGGAGCTTGATCAGTAAAAAACGTTTCTCTACTGTCCCAGAATTGCCCCAGACACCGTATATTTGTGTCCCATATGCTATTTTATGACTGAAGTGTTTTGAGTGTTTCTGTTTCCTAACTGGAGTGCTCCAATGTTTTTTGAGCAATTGAAAAACAGGTCTCTCTTTCATGGTAGTAGGCCTATCTGTCGGTATTAAATCTAAACAAAACAGACTGGATCATCAACAATATCCCCAACAAATCAAACCACAAGTGGAGCATTTCTCTCTCATCATCTCACGGTCTATAAAACGGATGCTTTACCCCGTCAGCGTCGAATGCGGCTCCGAAGCCAAAGTCGCCGCTTTTCATGGCGTCTACCAGTGATGTGGCGTACATGAGGTTGGGCTCTGGAAGTCGGCCACCGAAGTCTTCCATAGGGACACAGTTATCGGCAGAGTTAGCAGGGGCCCCGAGCTCGTCACACAGGATCCTACGCACATAGGGGCCCATCACTGCAATGCAACAAATGGAGAGTGGTTGGCTTCCAAGTTTCTGCTCACCATGAACTGATAAGACATGATGGCATTAGCCATCACATAAACCCTATATATAGTACTGTACTTTGTTGACTGGAGTCCCCCATCTGTCTATGGTAGGCCCCCTCCTTTTCCCCCCCTCTACACAACATCTCAGAAAATAGTGATCTACAAGCTCACAACCTGTCACGGTGCAACACGTTGTGAGCTTGTAGATTGCTATTTTAGCCAAATGTTTGCCCCCAGAACAGGGCTGCTAGGGTTCATGTGGTTAGTAAAGTATATTGAAAAATAACTGCATTACCTCCATTCATAGCGTCTATGCGTATTTTGAGCTGATCTGGTCCGGCAAGAAGATTCTTTATGGCGTTGAAGTCAAAGATGGTTCGTAGCAGGTTGAGGTACACCTCCACTGAGTCCACTATCTCCACTGGAAACACAGAGAAAGAAACGTTTGCACCTGGATGGCAATGAGTTATGGGTATTATATGAACGGGGAGACCATGAGTGTATTTTGTCACTACATCTAAAGGCCTTTTCAGACGGGGAGTGACTGACGTGCCTAGTAATTAATTTTCAATGAGAGGCGTGCGTTTATTATGGACGTGCGGAGAAGTTGAGGGGCGACTACGCAAGCGCAATTTCATGTTTCGTGCACACGCCCATGGGCGACTTGACCTGGGTGGTGGTGAGCTTTTTTTTCGCGCTACGCGTCCTGTGCCCCTCATGAGCAGACCTGTCGCTGATCCAGCAACAACTGGATCTGAAAGGACCTTAACAGATGACACGTTTTGTGAAACAGGCCACTGAGTTACAATGGCAAAGCTTCAGAAGTGAACTTCGGACTACCTCGGAAAGGTTTGAACTTGTTCTCCAGGTCAAAGTCGTGCCGTCCTAGCCTGGAGAGGTCAATGCGGAGGTCAGGGCAGATGGCGTACTCCTCCAGCGTTCGGCTCACCTGAGAAATCTTCTCCATCACCGTGTCTGGAGATGGGCCTGAACGTGGGTGGAAAGAGAAGGGTTAATGTCAAGAAATGACGCTTACATCTAGATTATTGAATGACCAGTAGCCTCATCCTATCAGATATTTTGCAGTCCTGGATTTCATAGGTAAATATAACTGTATGATTGTTAACCGTGGGGTGCGCAAGCATATCCGACTCTCGACACACCGAAAGTCTGACATGCACAAATCACTCGTTGCTCCCGACATGCGTTGGTCCGACATGCGTTGCGTCTTGCTTGCGGTCAGGGTTTGGGGTAGGGTGTCGGACTAATGACTGTCGGACTGTTAGTATACCGGAACTTATGCCTGAATCCATTCTAGCTGGAGAGAAGCCATCCACTACAACATCACTGTGCTCACCTCCATTGGCCACATTGAACTTGATCCCAAAGTCTCCGCCTGGGCCTCCAGGGTTGTGACTGGCTGTGATGATGATTCCACCAATGGCTTTGATCTTCCTGATGATGCAGGAAACAGCAGGGGTGGACAGGAGGCCGTTGTGGCCAATTACCAGGCGTCCAATCTGTATAGCACCACAAATCGGAAAGGAGCAATAACGTAACGTTAAGTCATTCCAGGAAACCGAAAAGGTTTGTTTGACTTGACTTTTTTCCTTTTTCTCCCAGATTATTATTTTTTGCATTATCCTTTGTGCCATGAGTACATTCACACAGAATGCAAATAGTATGCAGCAATAAACATCCTATCCAATATTAAAATTGCCCAATGGGTGGACAGTGGGTGGACGGACCACGGCCCTTTACTTAAAGGCCCCATGCATCAGCATGATGATGAGTCTTGACCGACACAAAATAAACGTCACTGTGGCCCAGGCCCTACTATTTACATCATGGAACCTAGATTTGGGTATAACTAACTTAGAACTGTATATGGAGCTGTCTGATCTTCTAAGTCTGATAACAGGTAGGACTCAAGGATGACACAAGCATTTTAGCAAAAACAAATTTAAATAAATCTATCGGCTGATTAGCACCCAGGCCACTACTTTTTTGTTTTGTATTATTATTTCAAAAGATTAACAAAAAAATAAATAAATAAGAATTCCTTAAAAACAAATCCATTGTTTAGAGAGGGAGAAAATAGCTTGTGGATCGGCTATTCTCACTAGTTTTGGTCCTGGGGACTTTTGGCTCTCGGGAACCACTGATCTAGAGAAGAGAAGCGCATTAAACAGCCCACTTTAAAGAGCAAGTAAGTGTTGCTAGGAGTTTACCTAAACACACCATTGGAGGTGGGTCTTCCGTTTCATATTTTGAAGTGCTCATGACATCAGCTGCCTATGCGTCAGCCCCAAGCATCTCAGCCATTCTAAATAGCAGTGTCCTCATTGGAGAGGAATTCAATGTCCTGACGTCACTGTATCCTCCTAACCTAACAGTCAGTCTATGTGTGTGAGAAAGACACCTAGTCCAATAGTAATCTCTAAACAATTTATTCACACCATTTTTACTGTTTAGTGTACATCTAAAAAACATTTTTTCCCCAGTATGGTCAAATCATGTTAATTTGCCAGTATGTTGAGTGATGCCCCATGACAGGGTATCCCTAAAGCCTCTAGCTTGGCGTGGGAGGGATGGGGTGGGGGTGTAAGGCAGGAAAGTAGAGCAGGATGGATGGAAGTGTCGATAAGGCAGGAAGAAGGAGACATTTGGCTGGGCCAGCAGAAAAAAATGGACCAATCTAAAAAACAAATTATATTCTCTTCAGATTTTCCCCTGGAACCTGTCCAAACCCATCACAAAGATCTGAGAGCAGCCCTTTTCCATGAGCTGAGGGAGGGAGGGAGGGAGGGAGGGGTGAAAACTCATTCCACTCTCATTTATCTGCTCCTCTGACTCAACATTAGCATCTGATTGGTGTGAAATGTACTCCCTGTCACAGGATGGAAGCCTGTGTTTTAGAAAAAGATCCTTAATGTTAATTACATTCTGAGTTAAATAGAATACTGTATCATCATGATGAACACCCCATCATCATTGTAATTTTTTTAAACATCCTCCTAATCTCCTCACCTGTTTTATACATGCATAACCTTACTGTCCACTGGGTGGGCCCCTAGTCCCATTTCCAGGTGGAATGACAATATCAAATTAAGTGTCCATTAAGTGTCTATAGTTTGTCAACCTGTGGATATTTATAACAAAATAATATATTTCTAATGTCAATAGCAACATCATTAGTATCCTGTTCTTCCAGAAATAAGGTTAACAAATAACAGGCTCCTGCTCCAATTCAAGTGGCTGTCATTATAATATTATTTTGGTTGTGTGGTGATATCATGATGATTCGTCTAGAGACTAGAGTGCACCTCCATAAGAGCTTTCACATCTAACCATAGGCTTAGGGGGTGCCACACATGCAAAAGGTGACTCATGCTTAATGACTCATTCTTAATTTATGCTCCAACAGCGTTGCACACCCAAAAATAGAAATAGTAGATGGGCTATTTTGGTTATGAGAAAGCATCTATGACAAAGTTATGTATAAATCAGGCTTTACACAGCCCTGGCCTGGCTGGCATTGATAGGCTATTCGCTCTGCAGAGCACACCTTCCTAGGATCTTTTTATTATTATTATTATTATGAAGGTTGTCTTTGGAGAAATATTTTTTCCCCTCCTATATATGCCCAGCTTTCCGGGTTTGTGTGAACATAAGCATTCTCTTGTGATTGACATTGGCTGATCACCCCATAGTGATGATTTGATTGGCTGAGCAAAGTAGCCTTGTATACTGTGATATGGATTCCCCTGAGTCTGCAATAAAGATTTAATTGAATTGAATAGCCTACATATTGAATTAAAAGGTGAGGGCAGAAAAGTGAAGACGCAAAAAGGATTGGCGGAATGACTTTTGTGATTATTTGATTGGCTGAGCACGGAATGTGATGTATGATGATGTATGATGATAAGAAATATGGATATTGTGTCTCTTGTACTTCTGACCCTGTTGCGAACACTAATTTGATTTAGGATAAGAACAACAAATATGTCAGATAAGTCTGTCAGTCAGTCAGTCAGTCAGTCAATCAATATATAATCAATCAATCAATCTGTCAGTCAGTCATACCCCATTGGCAGCAGCCATCTGTACTATGACCTCGGTAGCGACTCGGCTGAAGTAACGGCCGTCGCTGCCCACCACCATGGTACATCCCTGTCGATCCCGCAGGTCAATGGAAGACAGCACACTCTGGATGTAGTTCTGTAAATAGTTCTTCTTCCCCTCGAACACCGCTGTCTTCCTCCTCAGTCCATTGGTACCTGGCCGCTGGTCGTCGAACGGGGTCGTCTGGACCGTCACCACGGGGATGGGACTCGTCTCCATCCTCCACGGAACCCAACCAACCGAGAAGTCTCCTCAGTTCTCAGTCAAAACAAAAGTGGCCCCTGGTTAACTAGGAGCCCAGGGCAGGAGGCAATGTGATGATTCTTTTGATGTTCCGACTCGCTCGACAAAGACGGCGCACCAATAAACTCTCGATCAGGGATGAGTTGACTGGAATGGATCAGAGATAGACTCGCGTCAGGTTTTCCTTGCTTCGTGAACTTGTTTGTTTCCGTGCAGTGTCAGTGTGAAATAATAACGTAGGCTACCACATGGAAGATGTTGCTAATGATGCTTGTGTGCGTTTGTGTGCGTCTTCTTGGATTGGAAGTAGGCTAAAGTGAGTGCATGTGAACTCTCCTCTTCTGCTTGACAACTCCCTCTTTGACGCTCCACACGGACAGCCGCCTGCCTGCTAGAAACCCAGGGAGGGCCAACAGTCCCCACAATCAGCTGCCTGCGCCTCAGGACTAAAATAGACCATAATTTGGATTGAAGAGAGGATTGTGTCTGCCCGGTCTGCAACCGGACACTTCTTATGTCTGTCCACACTAGACCCGCTACGCAACACCGATATAACATGCTGCTAACGAGTCACGACCATTGTCAGCAGCCAGCCGGTTACTTTGACGCACGTTACGCACGTGCCACGTAGTTCTGTTTGAGGAAATGTCAACTTAATTAGGGCTAATCGGGGCTAATTAAACTAACTATTACCATCAAAAGCTACCTTGGCATTCACAACATGACATGTTTCAGGGCTACCTTGGCATATCATTTGCTTGGCTATTGTATTTTACTGTGTGCATTTATAGCCTAAATATGCTCAAATTATTTATGTTTTAGGAGGACAAAGCAATTTCATCCGAAATTACACCGACAACCCAAACATCAAGCTGATTGACACATTTGACAGACTCATTAGTAAGCTAGTAGCCTACATTTTATTTGTAGAGCACCTTAAGGCATTGAGAACATAATAAATAACAAAACAAAAGACAGTCAAAATGAAATCAATGTAGGCAAGCGTTGAAGCATCCCGTTCATAAACGTGGTCAACAGTGCCACCTTGAGGCGCGTTCGAAGAACAAAAGTTTTAGTAGACCTAGTAGTAAATTGTTATGCATGCATGATGTACATTTCCTACAATATATCATCATATCATTATTTATGGTTGATTTATAAATTCTGCTGTGGAAGCACATCATAACTGATGATGACGACCCAAAGAAGCACAAACTCAGTGCACAGAGGATTTAATAACGCCTTAATTAAAAACACTTGCTGTATGTGATATTTATATGTTTACCTTATTCATCTGATAATTCCTACAACATCGGTAATTGTTATTATTTGTTTTGCAATTAAACATTTCACACTTTTTTTGTTAAAGCTGACACTTTCAACTTACATGATGCTAAATGACACTGGCAGGCCTCACCTCGCCTCTGAATAGGCCACCGCCACACGAGAACGAGTGTTAAAAAGACATTGGAACATTAGCATTAATACCTTTGACCTTGTAAATTGATTTAAACACGTTGGGCTAATATATCTGCAGTGAGTGGCATCTTGGGTGAAAGAATGAAGAGAGATCCAGGCTTTATTGTTGGCCTTCCCTCAAAGGAAGACTCTCCTATATTGACAGTTAAGGCCTATTCATAGTCTGGATTTTCGGTGGTAAGGTGACCACCGCTCCGGTGGTGAGCTGACCACCGGAGCTGAAATAACGTTGAGCGGTGGTGAGTAAAAACAGAGAGAAGGGCTGGAGCGGTGGTGGTGGTTTTGCTCTTCACCGCGGCTCGTGACGTCATATTGTAGTTCGGTGGTCACCCCACCACCGTAAATCCAGACTATGGCCCTCATTTATCAATCGGGTGTAAAATCTGCCACAGATTCGAGTGCAGGTTTCGTAGTACACCCACGTCGCCACGGCATTTATAAAGTGATCGCAAACAGCTGATCCTTCCTTTATTTTGTTCTCACGTTAATAAATGTCACGGCTGAATTTGATCTGGCACGCCCTAAGAAATCAAGCCTCGCCCTCGTTTTTGCGACATGAACAACGGCAATACGTTTCCTGAAACCATGGTTACATGAAAAAATAGGTTTCTCCCGTGCCTTGCTGCCCGCCTCACCCCCCTCTCTCATACACACGCACAGCACGCACACGCAACTTGCAAGCCCAACTAACTGGTGTGTTGTTAAACAAATAAAGAACGAACACCTGCATGAATTAAATAAAGTTGTAGGCCTACCCTGTCTGTTTCACTCTCACCTCGCTTGCCTTGCTGTCATGCACGCACGCATCTACATGACACATTAAAATAAAGCTGTCTGTTTCTCCTCTCGCTTCGCTTCCCTTGCTGCCCGCCTCACCCCCCGCACGCACGCACGCACATATCGCCATTTGCAACTTTCACTGTGTGTTGTTAGTTGTATATTAAATTATTAAAGTATTTTTAATTTAATATACAACAAGATATATTAGTGAACGAAAACCTGAACCTGTGAACCATAATTAAATAACAAATAGGCACACACACGTGACACGCTGCTGTTTTGCAGCTGCTCCTCCTGTCCTGTCTGTCTGTCTGTCTGTCTCTCTCTATCACAGTGGTCCGTCCGTGACCAACTGACCATGCACGTTCCGACGTTCGACAGTCTATTTAGACTGCCTCGCAGACGTCGTTAGTCACTGCAGTGGCCGGGCTGTCAACTGTCATTATATGAATGTGCAGCCAAAACAGTATATAGCCTCATGTGGCTGGTGGTGGGCAGCGTGGGCTGGCTGGGTAATATACCTATATCTCCGATGCAGTTCCCACTTGCGCTGGGAGCCTGGCACGGTACATTTGGCATTCGAGCGACGCGTCGGGTTTATTATATTGCACATACCGTAAGAAAGACATCGGCCTTCATGCTGTAGATTAGGCTACAGTAGGCTATAGCCTACCTGCACGTTGGGACTCTCTGCAGCTGAGCTGCAGCACTGCTAAACTATAGCCTACTCTCCAACGTCCCGTCATGGAAATATTTCAGGTTTCAGCACAGACAGCCCAAATCCTCGCATGTATGCGCTGATGCAAAACACTGTTTAAATGGCTTAAGCATCTCTTGCAACATTGTTTTTAATTGCGCGATTTTATCTCCTACTAATTTCATATGACACATGTATTCCTTAACATTTTTATTTATTTATTTTTTACATGTAGCCCATATACATTATACATACCTTTTATATAAACATTTTAGGAGTGAATACATATATGTTTAGATGCCTGTGACAGCCTCTCAGCAGTTCAGACAAGGCTGCTCCGCTTGTGTAAGACAGAAAAACAGCCAAGGACAAAGCGTACGCCAGGTCCCGACCAGACGTGACTATTTGTCCTACTCAAGTTCAATTTCAAGCTTTGCCGGAAATGATAAATGCCGAAAATGTCGGCAATTTCGGCGTGCGCCCATATTTTGGCGTACGCACGGTTGATAAATGAGGGCCTATGTATGAGCCTTTAGCCTACAATTAGGTGACAAATTGGCTACTATTTGGCCATACAATGTATCTTGATTGATTGGATCAGACACTGTCACAATTGTGGAACAGGGAGATATTCAGGGTCCTGACTCCTGCCCCATGAAATAATCAGTGAAGGTAGGGTAGGCCTAGTTGTTTTCTTATTTGGTTAGGAATAACTGTGTTAGATAGCTCTATTCTGATATCATTTCTGTATAGTATACAGCAATGATATCAGAATAGAGCTATATAACACTTAGTATTTCATGGGGCAGGAGTCAGGACCCTATAGACTCAGTGTTTGTTCAGTAACAGGATAATCCATGTCTCCAGAAAATTCATTTTCAGGTCGGGATACCAATTTGATCCAATCAGGATAGAGAACTCATACAGATTAAACAAATGCAATTGGAAGTGATGACACAAATACAAATGGACAGACAAAATTGCAACACTAAAATAAGCTGATAAATCGGTAGCCTATAGCTGGCCCTCTACTCTCCTGACTGCATGGGTAAAATTATGCAAACCACCAAAAATGAGAGGTTGTCTCATTTTTGGTTGAGAGGTTGAGAGGTGGTCTATCTTTTCCTTCCTACTTGACTCCTTTAAAGGGATAGTTCCGATTTTTTTAAACTTAAACTGTATGAAATACTTGCCATTAATATAGTGGTTGCAACTGCATTAATTGATTGCCTATAGGTCCTGTGGTGGGAGTTCTGCTCTGGTTTTGGTGAAATATTAAGTAGTTCCGGTCATTTTGTGGGGGGCACTGGGGTCACTCATTAAAAGGAAATTAATCCACAAAACGTCCAACGTTAATTTTTTACCCCTCTATCACACGGAACTGTTTTTTGTGTCCATATCACTATACGCCCCAAAAATAGTTCCATGTGAATGTGATAGAGGGGTCAAAGTTGAACGAAAGTGCACTAGTATTTTAGAAATAGGTCAACAATACATTCGTTTTGTGGATTAATTTAATGAGTGACCCCAGTGCCCCCCACAAAATGACTGGAATATCCAAAACCAGAGCAGAACTCCCACCACGGGACTCGGGAAATCAATTAATACAGTTGCAACCACTATAGTAATGGCAACTATTTCATACAACTTAAGTTAAAAAAATATCCCTTTAATAGAGATGGTCTTTGTGCTAGTCTTTCTTGCCTTGTTGCTTAAATATATACTGTAGCCTATACAGTGTTTTTAGCTCAACACATGTGTGTCATGTGTTGTGAAATAAAAAAATCACACCCGTGTGAAGTCCAAAATGCCAATAATTACATTCAAAATCAATCATTGAAAAGTTACTGGCATTAATCTAAAACACATTTGAGATTTTCATTTCAAAATTCAAATGCAATCATAGCAGACCAACAAACATGCACATTTTTCTAAAATGTTATAGCTAAGTTTTGGTAGGCTATAAGTGTAGATGTGTGGTTGGTTGGTAGGCATTCTCGCAGGTATTCTATTCGCATAGTGCATATGGTCAAGTGATTAAATGAATAAACAAAGTATCAGATATTTTCGATCATTTATTTTGACAGGTTGGAACGACACAAAAATTACGTTCAAAGTCGTCAGACATTCACAAATATATTATCAATCTCATATTTACATTATAGTTCCATCAATAACTTGAACGTCAATGTAGGCACATAAATAACATGCAATTATTAACCACTTCTCTAAGAAATGCGCAGAAATCATCATCACATTATCAAATGTGAATGCTATTGGCAGTGTCTTTAACAGCGTGGGTAAGCCAGTCTGAAGTGTTCTGGTATTGAAGGAGCAGTGCTCAGCATTGACGGCGGACAGAATGGACTTCCAGAAGCCTGGAGAAGACTCGGAACCAAGCAGGCCGGGGGAGCCGCGAAGAGATGTTGACCATAGTTAAAAGACCTCTGCTGGGGATCCGAGTTATGTGGAATGGTGCGAACTGATTTGCTCATGATGCTGTCAATGCTGAAAGAGCACTTTGCCTGTGCCTTCGGTTCTGCGGGGGGTGCTGCTGTGCAAAGGGGCACAACAGCAAAGTCTCTGGAGTCACGGTCGGTCCCGTGGCTGTTGGGACCACCAGGGTAAGGTAGGTAGGAGGAAGGGAATGGCACGATGCCCTCTTGAAGTGGCATGTATCGAAGGGGTGCCGTCGGAGGTGCCTGGCCCTGGACACAATACGGCCTCCCGTATGATCGATAGCAATTAAAGTTCGGGTAAAACATAAGTCCGTCTTTGCTCAATTCGGGTTCGTTCCTCTTGAACCGCTTTCTGCGCCTGAGGAAGCTGCCGTTGTCAAACATGTCCTCCGAGGCAGGGTCGAGCGACCAGTAGTTCCCCTTCCCCGGGTTGCCAGGTGCCCTTGGAATTTTGATGAAACAGTCGTTGAGTGACAGGTTGTGTCTGATGGAGTTCTGCCACGCAGGGAACTTCTCCCTGTAGTAAGGGAACTTGTTGCTGATAAAATCACAGATGCCACTCAGCGTCAGTTTCTTCAGCGGATTCTGCAGGATCGCCATGGTGATGAGGGCGATGTATGAGTAGGGGGGCTTCACCGACGCGTCCTGGGGTCTCCTGGACAGTGGCGTGTCTGCGTAAAAGCTGTTCTCTTCGGAGGAGTCGAACTCGGAACAGTCCAGTTCAGCACCGGACTCGGCGGAGGAACCCGGGTCCGTGGCGCATTCTTTCCGATACAGCTGGCCGTTGGCAGGCTCGTCCTCTCCCATGATGTCAATATCGTCGTCCTCTGAAGACACGGTGGCATGGTGTGCAGTTTCATCACTGGAGAGCGTCATGACCAATTAAGCGTTGACTATTAATGGCGCGTAAAACTTCCAAGTTCCAAAGCTTGCTGTGCGTAAAAAGCTATATGCTATAAGCTCGCATAAATGTGCGTAAAAGCGCACGAAATCAAATGAAGGTACTACTGTCCCGTTCTCAGTTTCTCATTGCCTGGAGTTTGCAGAGGTCTGGCTTTATAGGGGTACAAGCTGTTGCCCTGCAGGCCATCCCCATTCACCCTCACAACCTATCAGAGGAGACTGTCGCCGCAGGGAGCTACAGCAGACAAACAACGTGCGCGCGGGGGGGGGGGGGGGGGGCTTCTGTAGGGGAATCCTCAAAATGCTAAATAGTCTATCTATGCAATCCCTTAAATTTACAGATCTCAGAATGGTATTAGGCTATATGCAGTGTTATATTCTAATGTTTAGGGCAGGCTATGTCCAAAGTTTTAACACTTACGCCTATTCCCAAATGTTAAATGTAGGAATAGGGCCTAGTAACAGAACTGAGTTGTATTGAGTTTGTGCTTGAAATGTACTGTAATTCTGCAAACTGTTAATAAATATTTCAATCAACCAATCAATCAAATAATAATAATAATAATAATAATACCAATAATATATATAGCCTAAATAAATGAAAGAAAAGAAGAAGAAAGAAAAACAACTATAATAATAATTCGTGGGGTAAACCAAGTAGGCCTACAAAAAACAACTGCAGATCTGCCCACATTATGCCGCTGCTTTGATAAACATTTCAACTTCAAGCATAATGTAGTAGGATGTGCTTTGAACATGGGAACATTTCCTGTTTTAGAAACCTGGGCTCAGCAGCACAGTAGCGCGGCTGGAGATGGGATGCGCTGGTAAGTTTTAACACCACACCTAACCCCTGATAAGAAACTGAGCGTTTCCCCCGAGGAACCCCGCGGTTTCGTTTAGTTTGCCACCTCTGGATGCCCGCAGGTGGCCTGACCATGAAAATGGCCGTGGCCGGTTCCCCGCGGCCTGGGGAGAAAAGGGGACTATAGCCGCCTTAACGAGGCGATCAGCATTAGAATCGAATAGGAAACGGCCCAGCTGCACAGTGCGCTCAGGGCTACGGGGATCAGCTCAGGTTTATGGCCAGGCTGAATGACCAAAGTGATCCTCAAAGCAAACGTTCCAACGCGAGAATACATAGATCGTCCATAGTCATTCATCTCCATTACAAATGACTACGATGGGAAAATCCCACCCATTTCCTCACCTGACTCATGTGTGCTAGTAAGCCTGAGTCGATTGACAAAACAGATGCATCAGTTTAAGATATAACAAACAAAAAACAACACAATTTTGTCGTGTAGATTGACAGTGTACCCAATAAATATAAAAACACATTAATCAATATACAATTCATACCTTGCTCATGTAACGGTAATGCTCCATATGTTACTAATGATCTCCATGAGCAATAAAATCTATAAGAAATGCCTTAAGAACAGTTTTAAGTTTCTTTTGAGATTCATTATTATAATGAACCTTGAATGAAACTTAGAACTGTTTCCAGCAAAGTGAGTTTCCAACACTTTCCAGTAAAGGTGCTATTGCTGGAGATGTGAATTTTGACAGAGAGGGGTATTGTCTTAAAAACAATAAAAACTAAGGTGTAAATGCACTTTAGGAAATGTAAGGTCTTTGTGAAGTACTATGGTGGTATTACTAGGTTAGATTAACACATAGCACAAAGCCATTCAATCTCCAATTGTCATGCTGATAGCCCAGAGTAGTCACCAACAACAGGTTATTTATATATATATAATCTGTTATGACAAAAAATAAAATAAGCATACCACAGAAAGATGCACAAACAATCAGTTCTAATAACTTAAACATACAAGGTGGTTTATTAAAGCCAAAAAACATTTGAAAATAAAACATTTGTGCCAAATTTGAAATGCAACTATATTGCAACAACATAGTCTCATCATCTCATTTTTCAAAAATAGCAGACCTACAAGTTCATAGCGCGCCATTCGGTAGCGCGCTATGAGCTTGTAGATCTGCAATTTTTCAATAGCTAAATTATAACATAATGTATGCAACACCAAAAGGGGTTCCCGCTCAAAATGGGTTAATACGGTGGATAGTGCTGTAAATCAAGACTAAAGGTCCTTGGACACATTTATTTTTCAGAATAACGGCAGAAAAAAAAATTGGAAAAACGCAGCAGTGTGCAGGGACCTTTATAGTCCGCACACAGTATAGCTATGGATTAGGGAGTTTGGCTCTGTGAAATTAGCTCAATCAAATACCGAATATCACTGATAAAAATATGTTCCCTGCATGGCCGAGAAGGTTTTATTATAAAATTATCATTAACAAACAGCCATAATACCGTTTTCAATATGCAAGTCTTGTATATGGACTGAGATTTTTTTTATTAGTTATCACACAATTATTCTACTACATAGTATCTCCATACTCTAGTCTAGTCTAAAAATCACCAAGCTTAACGGAGACGAAAAACTGGAGTAAAATCTGTCAAAACGGTCCCAGGTTTGTTGATGGTAGTTAAGTCCAGGATCAACTCTTGAGTTTACCATGAGAATCAGAGTGGGGAGGTTTCATCTAATCTCTGTTCTTTGCCTGTACCACGGTAGAGATAAACTGCTCCCGTAGAATGTCCCTGTCCAGGTTCTTACCTACAGAAGAGAAAGGGGACACAGTGTCGTGTAACACAAAACACCAGATGAGATGACAACACAGACAGTACATACAGCCTGTGTGAGGAATCATGTTTATACGTTTATTAACCATTTTGACCTGAGATCAGATTCTAAAAATGTCTTCTACATCCTGACAGTTTTCTCACCAAAAGGGGTTCCCGCCCAAAATGGTTTAAGAGAGAATCGTAAGGCAGCAAGCGCCAAACAGCATTATGGCTTTTGAATCAGTGCCGAATAACCGAGCTAAACTCTGGGAATTGATGCTATAAGTGGGGAAATGCAAATGTCATATATAACGAGCCAGCTTATTAATTAACCACTTATAACCCAATAGTCCCTATTCTGGGAATTTCATAATAGGCAGAACATTCCACAAACAGCAGATCTGCAAGCTCAGGTGGAAGAGAGGGGGAAAAGGAGGCGGCCAAGGATAGACCCCTGGGAGACCCAGGTCAACGATGTATACGGTTTAATTGGTTAATTGGAACAGCAGTAGATGTCCATTACATGGAGGGATGGAGAGCTTTCCACACTGTGAAAAGTTTATTTTGCATACATGCCAAATAATTGCGGGGTAGAAGTAGAAGTTGATGATGGTTGTGTATCTTTTACAAGTTTGTTTATTAACCTTTATTCTTTTAAAACTGGCAGAAATATAATTACACTTCAATGCTACATTGTACATGTCAGATTACAGAACAGCCAATAGAGGGTCGCAGTCCCGACCCCTTTCATGACCAAACGACAGGCCCAGGAAATAATTCCCCATGCATTTTCCCCATAGACATTTCAAAAAGTATTTATTTAAAGATCTGTAAGCCTTGAAAAAAGCCAACTCGGATCGTGACAAATCATGACAACAAAGACAATATTTTGGGCTGAACAAATAATTACAAAGAAGAAAAACAACAAAAAGTGTTTTTATTTTTCTAATTATTTGTTTGCCCCCAAAAATTGTGTTTGTTGTCATGATTTGTCACAATCCGAGTTGGCTTTGTTCGAGGCTTACAGATCTTTAAATATATGCTTTTTGAAATGGGAAAAATGCATGGGGAATTATTTCCTGGGCCTGTTGTCGTCATGAAAGGGGGCGGGACTGCGACACTGAGGTGTATCCAACAATCTCTAAAAGAAAAAAATAAATAGTCATAGTTGTATACCGAATATATGATGAGATGAGTCAGGATTAATGTGACAGAAGTGTGTTGGTACCTATAAAGACTAGTCGGTTGAGTCTTGGTTGCTCTCCCCAAATCTCTGGCGTTTCATCAAGCTCATACAACTCATGGACCCCCTGAAGCATTACCTGGTGGGCTTTACCTTCCACTGATAGTATACCCTGGGAACACGCACGCACGCACACCCACACACACACACACCCACACACCCACACACCCACACACACACACACACACACACACACACACACACACACACACATTAACCTACCGGAATTGAGCAGTTCAACCGATTAATGCAGATAATAAAGCAGTCGTTACTGGCCACTGCTGTCACAGTTCAATCCATTGTGCTCATCACAGCACTGGTCCTCAACATGGGGGCCAGGAATGCAGGGGGTCCCCAGGTAAATGATTGAACGTTAGGAACCAAATGGGCCCATATAGGTTTTAAACTCCGTTCAAAGTTAAATTAACAGAGGATTTTCCTGTGTCGAATGGAGTCCCAGATATAACAAGAAAAGATCAAAATTAGAGTATTGGGGTCCTTGAAATGAAGAAGGTTGATAATCAGAGTTCTACTGTACCTTTAACCGAATGATGTTCATGGGAAGTCCTGCTTTGTTCTTGAAAGTCTTCTCCCATAAGAGATTCTTAGAACAGTAGGAACACAGGAGTCAAAAGGACTATAACAATAGAACAAATCATTAACGAGTGTTCTGTCAAACAGTTCGCGAGTCCCAACAAATATGTAAAATGTACTTACATTCACTACCAAATAGTTTTCACCACAATTAAAATAACACACGTTATGAGTGCTTACATAGGTGTAGGCATTTAAACTCTGTTCTGATGAAAACACCAAACAAAACAACAGATCTACAAGCATTGTGAGCTTGTAGATTGGCGATTTACGCTACTTTTATAGAGCTTGAAAAATGGTCGCCCTACATAAGAGTCAAAAGGACTTTGGAAAAGAATAGAACAAATCAGTGATGACAGAGTGGAGAGATGTATAGTACCTGGATGAAAGTGTTCAAGACATCTTCTGAAACATCTCCAGCAACTTCAAATGTGGCTGTCAATATACTCTGAGGATCACACAAAACATAATGGGCCTCATTGTCGAGTGCTTTCTATGGAAGTCATTTTGTGCAATGAAAACAATTTAGCTGCATACAGTTCCCAGGTTGGGAACATTACAATTAGCAAATAATTCACAGTCTTGTTTAGTGTTTAATGTTACTTAGGAGAGTAATATGTTTACTTTACTTATTACTCATTAGAAAAACGTATCACTTGGAATCAAGAGTAATATAGTTACCGGTACATAATTTTCTTTATACTACTTTTCACCCGGGCCCCTTCCACCCACAAAAGAACACAATCTATTTAGCCAGCTCCTTTTACAACTGAATCCAATTCATTGGAATAAGAAGTCTACAATCAGCCAAACTGAACTCAACAAATCAACAATCTGAACTGCACACACATGGCTGTAGCATCTCAAAACAGACAGTATATATTGTATACATAAATAACAAACAATAAAATAAAGCAACAGACTCTGACCTTTTTGAGACAGACTGTTGATATTATATAATATTACATACCGGTATTACTCCCCCCCCCCCTCCCCACCCCCCCACCCGCAAAAAAAGGAATGTACAACAACACAATCTGTTTAGTCAGCTTCTTTTAGAGCTGAATCCAATTGTTTGAATACTAATATTAAGAAGAAGAGTCACCAATCAGCCAAAAAGGCTATAAAATAATAATGCACAATCTCTCTCTATCTTTTAAATTAAATGTTTTCAAACGGCAGCCAACAAAACAATAAAGTAATATGTGCTATTTTTGTAAATAGCAATAATATTACTGTTTTGGCAGAGTAATAACTTACTTTACTCATTACTGGGAAAAATAATAATATTACAGTAATATGTAACTAGTAACTCGTTACTGCCCAACACGTTATCATTTGTCAATGAGTTACATGCAGTCTCTGGAGAGGTGTGTCACTGTCTTTCAGACTACAGAAAATTGGGAGTGAGTCTGGAGTTCTGAGTGCAAAGGATCAGGGCTGCAACTATCATTTATCTTAGCGATTCATTTGTCCATTACTTTTTTGATTTATATGTATAATTTAATTGACACAAAAAAGTGATTTTTTAAAATTATAATCAATTAATCATTAGTCTGATTAATCCTCTATATTTATACTTTGTCGTACAACAGTGTCACACAAAAACAGCATATCTACAAGCTCACAAAATTGCATTGCGATGTGTTTTGTATGTTTGATAAACATACACATTTTTCCGCCAAAATCTATTATTTAAATCGATTTCTCTGTAATTTTGTATAATTGATTAAATCAATTAGTTTGATTAATTGTTGTAACCCTAATGGGAATTTTATTCCACAGGTTGGAACCCAGGAGGGAGAAGAGTCTAGGATATGTGGAGCGTTGTCCAGGGTGTTTTATGGTTGGATTGTGTCTTGAAGGTATGGGAGTGCCATACCTTTGGTTGCCTTGTTGTAGTACTAGACCAGCATCAGTGATTTCTAGCCAATGAAGTGAGCAGGAAAATATTTTGGGTGGTTGAAGTGTTGTTATCTGACAATTAGTTGACTTTTGGTGAAAATACCTGCATATATCGGTATCGGTTGATATCGGAATGGGAAATTAGAAGTTGGACAATATCGGAATATTGGCAAAAAAGTCAATATTGGACATACAGTAGTTGACGACTAGGCGAGCACCATAAACAAGATAAAGTGTTGACTATCTCATCATAAATGTGATGGCATTGATCATTGAATTTGATATAATCCAATCGGGATTAGTATAGGTTTACTGAAACATGGTTAAAAAAATAAAAACAGTTAAACGCGTCCAACGCCATTGATGAGTTTGTCAATGAATGTGTCAAAAACCACAGATCTACTCAGCACCTTAAAAACCAGCTTTGACACCCATCCTTATCTGCCTGCTTCACACACACACACACACACACACACACACACACACACACACACACACACACACACACACACACACACACACACACACACACACACACACACACACACACACACACACACACACACACACACACACACACACACACACACACACACACACACACACACACACACACACACACACACACACACACACACACACTTCCTTAAAACATTAAGGGCACTTTGCAGATATTTGGGGCTTTGTGTTGAAGTGTGAAGGTTACACGCTTCCTTTTTATTTGGTATAACAACAGAAAAGCAGCATTCTCATTTACATGAAAAGAGCAACGTGGGGAGGTGGGAAGGAGGGGAGGTAAGGGGGAATGAGGAAGCGTTAAACCCCATGCGGGAAAGGGGACCAGGAGAAAATGGATAACAATGCCTTATTTACCAACACACCCCTCTCAAACAGTTCACATGTCCCCTTATCCTGTGATAAAACTACAACTGTACAGCTGCTGTGGCTTACTTTAGTGTGATAAGTTAGCCACTATTAGTTAATGAAGGATGAATAAAGGCTTAATTCATGTGACTGTGTAATGACATTTTCTTCAAGTATTACACCAACTTATATACCATGAGGCTATGTAATGTAGATATATTTCTCATTGTACACTGTGGATTGTCATATACCACAGTCATATTTATATCATAATGTGGAGACAGAATGTTTAAGTAAACGTTGACTATATTTATACTGTAAATATTACTAATGCTGTTGATATACTGTTGGTGCACTTTGACTACTTAATTTGTACCTGCTCATAGATCATACAACATGCAAATCCTGGGCAGTCTTAAGTGCTGAGGGCTGAGGTCCCTGCACTTGAATCTCCTTTGGTACCTAACACCACGCCAAAATTCAAAAACTAGTCATCAAAAGCAGAATCTTTCCAAGTGCGACCCCAGCTACTCTCTTTTTCTGTATCTTAGATACAGAAGATTAGCTGTTGCTATGCACCAGCTAATGGGGATCCTAATAAAACTCTATAATACAACTCTATATCTGTCCTGTTTCATAATTAAAGTACTGCCATGACAACGGAATTACCCCTGTGGTCGTTACAGGCCAATCCATCCAACTAACTTCCCATGGTAGATCAACACTTCTAGTCATGTTCTGTTGTTAGCTACAACAACAGTACAGCGTGACACAATAGTTTAAGAGCAGCATTTATGACAGCTGAATTCAAATGACTGTAAACCACAAACGTCTAGCCAAAAGACTTGTTTGTCTAGCCAACGCAGTAAGCCAAGTGATGCCAAGAACAGAGAGTGATTCAATGTATATGACCCAGGTTGAACCCATTTGTCGTGTAACAAGACAACATCAAAAGCCTCAGGTCGATCTCAACACAAAAAACTAAAGGAGGGTGGGGAGGTTTCACTAGAGTGTCATGGCTCAAGGGAATGAAAGACACGATTTTAGCCTCAGGAGAAGGCATTATCTTCCTGTGTGGGCAAGGGAATTCTGAAATTAATCAAATCAGGAAAAACAGCTTATTAATTCAAAATATACTGAAGATACCTTGTCAAGATGTGGTCTTGTGTTCGTCACTATTAGTTGCATCTTCTCTGTTAAACTGAGGACAGAGAGGATTAAACGTTACACAATACTCTTTGCTCCATGTCACTCAAGAGGCTCACACTTGCACAAAAACTAATTTCACCCACTTCTTCACATGATGACATAACAATAAAACTGATATCCATGTTGCATTTACAGGCTTTGCTAATCTCATTCATCTACTGTGTAGAATGCATTAAAACTAGAAAAGTGCAATTCTGGGAAATTGCAAGTGTGGTTGCACGGATTCCTCGCGAGCCGCGAGGAAATGAATTCTGTCTTGAATTCTTCATGTATTCGTTCTTTTTCATGTGGGAATCCATTTGCACACTTGTAATTTCTGAGTCTATACTAGAAAGTTCTGCCCTTGATGAATTTTTGCCATTTATATTACATATTGTCCTGTAGGGACTTTAGGGGTTATAGAAAAGATTAAAAAAAAATTCCCATTGAACTCAATGAACAAAAAAGGTTTACTTCATCTGGCTTAAAAGTTCTCGGACCTAGAACAATGGGTGTTGCCTACAGCAACAATGCTAATGATTCAAATTAGCCTGTACGCATTTGTATGTATGCAGCAAACGCTAACTGGGATTGGGATGCTATGAAACCATTTTTATTGGCTTTGTTTGAGGTCTGTGTGAGTACACTGTCTGCATAGAAACTCTGTAATGCAATAAAACCTTTGACCATTCATGTTATGTTTGCAGCTTGTCTGTGTGCATTCCTCCATACATAATAGTTGGACGATGGAGTATCCTTATTATCTTTGTATATTTTTTGTGTCATGCACATTGTAATGGTATGTATGATGATGGCACTGTGGATGAAGACGATTCAGAAAATTAATAATTAAAACATAAAAAAATAAACCTACTACCACCCACACGCTGTAAGCAATGCAGCCCCACCCCTCCTTTTCGCTGACCTCACAAGGAGGCCAAACGTTATGTCCAGCAGCTTGAGTCCTATGTGCTGTTAGTACCACACAGGCAGAGCGGCGGGGGGCCGCTTCAAACAAGCAGTGTGGGTTCCCAGGAGGAGGGGCCTGGGCTCTGAAAAGCACGGGAGGCGGGGGGAGGAAGGGGGCTATCTGCGGGGACAAGGGAGCCTCCTCAGGAGCCAGTGGACACACACAGCTCTAATCCTCCACAGCTGGGCTCAGAGACACTGGCTGGGGGCGTGTGTAAAGAGAGCTTTAACACCACTGATGCTCCATTCATTAGACTGCAATTCTACAGGGGTTACAATATAGCGACCTCCCCTGTGCAGCATGACATGGGGACGTTCTATAGAGGAGTCCGTTAATTAAGAGAGTAACGTGGAGAACGACAGTATCAAAAGCCAGAGATCCCGCACTAACGGCGCAAAGAAGAGTGGTCATTAATGCTGGTGATTATCTTAAATAACATGTCAAGCGTTCTGCGTTGAGAGGCTGCCAGTATAACATGTCAAGCGTTCTGCGTTGAGAGGCTACCAGTAGACTTTATACATTTATTTATCAAAATACTGACTCAAGAGATTGTATTATTTATTATTATTAAATTAAGTATCCTTGGGAACCAACGACTCCCAGGCCATGTAGCCCATATATCCCCAGGACATGACGCTAATATGTCACAGGGTCTGATTACCCCCAATCCAACCCTTGATGCCGAGTGCCAAGCAGGGAGGCATTGGGTACCATTTTTATAGTCTTTGGGATGACTCAGACAGGGATTGAACCACCGACCTCGCAATCTCAGGACAGACACTCCACAAGGCCATTGAGCTGGTTGTTTACTTAGGCAAAGCCTTTTTTAGGGTAATTGATTGAAATCTATTGTTGTTGCCACTGTAAGGTCAGGACTGATTTGGTTCTCGCCCATTCTTTCATGACCCCCCCCCCCCCCCAACCCCCACCGCGGCGATGAACGCTTGTGAGGGATGACATGTTGATGATGCGCAATGCTACAATAGCAGGTTTGTGCAAGCAACATGTTTGTACAAACAGAAATACATTCAAGGACTTGAGGATAAATATTGAAGAAAATCAGGGAGGTGTTAAAGGCACAACGGTGGGTGGACTTCACTTGTCCTGCCATGTCAGCTGTGCCTTTTACACCAGTGATTCTCAAACCTTTTTGTCTCAGGTCACCCATGGCTGTAAACAATTTCATCCATGGCACCCCGGAATGACATAGTTTTATTTTTTCAGATTATGGTACGGAAATATGCAAATATTTCCCCCTAAGATACAGTATGTCACAAGGAAAGTATGAGAGATGAGTTTCCATTTAGGACAGATTGAAAATAACTTTATACTAGATGTTTAACCAACAAAGAACAGAACCCCAGCCAGCATTGCTAGTTTGTAGATCTGCTGTTTTTTGGTCAAAGAGATTTGGTGTAGATCGAAAAGGAACGTTGGATAAAGTATTGAGGATCCCTGAACCTGTGTCACGGCAGCCACTTTGAGAAACCCTGTTTTACACAGATGTCGACTCAGCTCTGGGACTCACTTCGCTGCCAGCTCAAAGGCGGCACGAACATTACCCACATTCCGTCTTCCGTCTGATTTGCAGCTCTGATGAACTAGAACAGGAGATGATGGTGAATTTAATGTGACTTCAGACCAAACAAACTTGTTCAGACTAGTCAAAGACTACTTAAAACTGCCAGATTGCAACAGACTGGCATTTTGTTTTATCAGCACGAAATCAGTCTGACGACAAAACATTATTTTCTCCCATGCAAATTGCAGAAAGCAGCCAGCAGTGCTGGTTTGCAGTGTTACCAGGTCTGCTTATTATAAGCGACTTTGGGCTGGTTTTCTTGTAACATAGCTTCCTATTCATAGTTGCCTGTTGCTTTATAGTTTGGGCTTATTTCTGAAGTGTAGTTTCTTATTTGGGCTTGCTTTCATGATTCTTTTTAAAAATAGCTAGGAGATTCTCACCAAAACAAGTTGGAGTTTATCTGGAGTTGATTGATTGGTATTATATATATTAATTGAGAGTTTAATTGAGAGTTCACACCAGGGCTGACTACACCATGACGAGCAGACTAGAAGCCCACTCTACAGTGGAGTAATTTACCCCCCCCCCCCCCCCCCTCATCACTACAACATGGATACCGTCGCTCCCGACATCGGCAACCGACCGGACATGTTCGGTTCTTCATCAACGGGTTCTGACGCGTCGATAAGGCAATATGGACGGCAAGCGACGGGAGCTTGCCATCGGGAGTCTCCTGCCGACGGTGGTTTCAAACTGGCCGACAGCTGACCGTCAGTGCTATGTGGAGGTAGCTTTAGATTGTATGAGAGAGGTCTCAACATTTCTTCTATAGTCTCTAGAGTCTAGACCATCGTATGGCTGGTTAAAATGTGAGAGTTTTGCCTGTCTATTTTCACTTTCCCATTGTAAGCCGCAAGCTTCTCTGGAAAACTGGCTAATTGGAATAGACTGGATTCCTGACATTTCAACCATGTAGCTCAAAGTAAAACCGATGCAATCAAACTACTTCATCTATATAAAATAAAGGTTGGAGTTGGCCTTGTCTGTGAAAAACGATATATATATATATATTGTTATTTGAGTCACACTGTACATAAGACACTCACTTTGCACCATTCTTATTGTCAAAGGCATGCAGATCTAGAACTTCAGATAGGTCCACCCTGTGGAGAAACGGTCAAAGGTTAATTTACAAAACATGATGAGTAACAATAAATTTGGGACTTAGCACTTGTCAAAAATTAACACAAGCGCATATGAACCTATATGAATTAATGTAAATCTATTGGACTTCTGGAAAATGTAATTGGTCCGTTAAAAGAAACCACCAACCGCTGACTGAAATCAGAGCTACGTACATGAACGTTTTTCTAATTAACCCCTCGTTGCACTGCATCTTTCATCTGTTTCACCCTGCTCTGAACTTTCCCAATGGGGCAGAGGAGAGCAGCAACACACCCAAGCCTTTGATACATACCGAGAGCCGTGTTTGTGTTCAGCAGATGCTACCAAGACTTCATAACACACAACATTCTAACACAAGAGCACACCTAGTAGGCTAGTACATACCATAATGCAGAAATATACAATGAATTAGGCTGCAAGCTAAAAGGTGGACTAGTAGAAAGTAAAGCATTCTGGGGAACTAGAGACACCACAGCATGGTGTGTTGTGTTAGCGTTAGCTCAGTATGTAAGGGCAGTTAGGTGGTGTCTCTCATGCAAGGTCATGCCTAAAAAAAAGATCAGAGCTAAAGCAGCACACGGCAGGGTGGCCATCTGTTACACGGAACAAAGACAGGAACTTATCTAGAGAAAATACATATCTTACCATATCAATATGTTTTGTTGGTGAAAATATGAGCTTACCTTGATTTCTGGGTTTCTAGAATCTTAGCGATGCCATTTATAGACCTGGAGTGACAGAACCAAATGTTCTCTTTTAGTATATTTAGATAACAAACGGAGGCTGAACCCTAACCCCACATTCCATCTCCTGCCTTTAAAGATTTTAATGTCTTACTTCAATGTGATCATATGAAACTGGAGTTTAAAAAGCATTGTCGTAATTGAGTAAGCCTGAAAGCCATGCAGTATTTATTAAGTATGTGATGTTGACCTGACAGTGTCTTTGAGCTGAGCCAGCTCATCTTCATTCACCAGATCTGTCTTGTTGATGATGGTTAGGTCAGCCACAGCAATCTGTCTGAAATGACAGCACATTCAACATTCTGATTATTTTGTGGTATTCAAAATACAGTGACAGAAAAACAGTTGACTTGAGATCCTATCAAAATAGAATGAAAATAAAAGAAATGTGCCAACCAAGGGCATACATATGTTATTCTTCTTTGTACCCAAGATGTGATCACTGGTCAATGCCAGAATTCTAATGCACCACAAAACAAACATTTCACCACCCTTTGGGCCCAACCTCAAAGTGTGTATGTGTGTTGTATACAGGTGGGCTAGCAGAGTGCAATACATGCTAATGTCATATGGCAAACTGTTTAGTTTAGAAGTGAAAACACAAATAAAGGCACAAAGTGCAAAAGGTCATGTGACAGGCATTTCATGCCAGTGGGAAAGGGCTTTAATTGGTCCTTAATCATCCTGGTATTTGCTCAGCAACAACACCAAGCAGCTGCTGGAAACAAAATGGCACAGTAGAGGGCAGACAAACAGACAGAAAGCCATGCAGGGAAGACGCAAGGGGGCATGGGGCGTAGATCATACTAGACAGACAGACAGAATACCTGGCTGCTTCATTGACCAGTCCTTCTGGTTTTTCTTCGGTTAGATGCTACAGGGAGAGGAGAGAGTGGATCTGAGTTCCATGAAGTCAAAACGGCCAGGACTTGACATTGGAGACCGTTTTGAGCGGACCCTGTGGGGCCTTCATCCAACAAAACCCAACTTCTATGCTTTTTTGCCTCTACCTGCTATAAGCAATAATATGTCAAAATTTGAATGACCTTTCGTTTTTTTTGTGGATATTCAGACAGCCAGCAATGAGTAAAACGCTCCCCCAAAGAATGTAGCCTCTGTGACACATCTAGGGGCCACAATCTGCATTCAAAGATGTTCCTAGAAGCTTTGCCTTTGTTAGAAAAAAACCCGGTCGTAATGACTTACCAATCAGGAAGTAAGTACACAGGCAAATCGACCAAGATGGGTCGACCAAGATGACCCCTAGATGTGTCACAGAGACTAAAATGTTTTGGGGAGCGTTTTACCCATTGCTGGCTGTCTGAATACAAAAAATGTAAAGGTAGTTAAAAATGTGACGTATTATTGCTTATAGCAGCTTTAAGTCTACACAAAAATGTCAAGAGATAAATGGATAAAAGACATTTTTACAACAGATAGGGTTATGTTGAGTCTCAGGAGTATAAGTGACTCACCAAACATTTGAATCCCCCTCTCCACCCACACCCACACAATAATACAAAATATAATCTTTTCCATTTTGTTTGTCTCATCTCCCGTGAGCACTGAGCAGTGTTTGCCTGCCAGTTAAATATGTAATAACAGATAGAGGAGTTTTTACCCCAGATCCTGATCCCTAAACATCAATCTGTCACCCAATGCATCTCTGCTGCTTCCTCCTCCATGTAAATGGAAAAGAACTAAAAGACTGCTTTCTTTTTTGCTCCTTCTACAGTCAAACCTGTGAACTCTGAGACAAAAGGCCTCGTATTGAGTTTGAGGCCAAGGGCTCAAGTGCTCTTTAACCCTATATTCATAGTTGACTGGAGTCCCCCAGGGCTCCTTACTAGAATCCCTCCTTTTTCCCTTCTATGCTAAATATCTTAGCGGAAAATAGCGGAAAATCTACAGGCTCACAAAGCGCCACTGTCGCCACATGATGTAGAGCAGCTATCTTTGCCAAATGTTGGCCCCCAGAATAGGGGTTCATATGGTTAAATCTATTGAGTCAGACAGAAGAGGGGAAGGGTGAGTGAGTGGCTGTGACAGCCATATTACAATGGTCACATCTCAGATATCAATTACTCCTTCACTAGGTATCATCCTAAATTGCTCTCTATCGTTCTTTTAACTTTTTTACTCGCTCCATCTCTTTCTCTCTCTCTCCATTAGTGATGCACTGAATATTCAGCCGCAGAAAATATTCGGCAGAAAATGTCTTTTTCGGCCTATTTGGTTTCGGCCCGAATAGGCAGAAAATATATCACTGAATAGTGTATACAAGTAATGCATTCAAAAGAGCTGAAAAAATGTTTTATGGACCCATAATAGTGATTATTATTTAAGTTAAGTTTTGCCATAACCATTTATTTGACCATAAATCAGGTAGCTTTAAGGTACAGCCATGACAGCAATGGTAGGAAAAAAAGATATATAGTATTAATCATATTCGGTATTCGGCCGACTGTTTCCTATAGTCGGTATTCGGTTTTGGTTTTGGCCAAGCATTTCCCTTTCGGTGCATCCCTACTCTCCATCTCTCTGAGGAGGACAGAGGCAGAAATGTGTCGCCTTACCAAGCATTGACACCTTCAAATTAGTAGCCTATTACCCAGGTGTCACTTGCCCTGTTTCTCTTAACTATTTCTGCACTGAGGATGGCTGGGTGTGCACATAATATTATCTTGCACTCTGGGCGGGGGTTAGTTCACACCAGCAGTACAATGAGTTCAGCAGCCTGCCCTACAGTTGCTTCAACTTGGCAGTTACAAGTGATATTAGAAAACATTAAGACAGCTTTAAACTAAAGCAATGTTGACCTTTGGTGGAACACACACACTGGAACAGCCAGGAGGACAATTAATGGCTTTTCCACTTACAATAGTACAACAACATTTGATCTCCAGTACCTGCGTAAGACAAGCACTGCTGCATCCATAAGTGAACAAAATAGTTGGTAAAATTATATACCAGAAACTTAACCCTAGCCTTACATGCGGGCAAAATGTTCTACTTTGCTAGTATAAAACATAGCATATCTGGACTTATAATATCATACACACAATCTAAAGTTCTACCCAAGTTCAACATCACCTTTAAGACTCATTATCATACCTGCATTCCATACTTGGCATCAATGACAGAAACAATGCCTATGAACAGAAGAATAAGTGAATACATGTTATTATTAGTGACAAGAGCGTTCAGGGCACTTACAGAACCTGTACTTTGTTATGAACTCCAACAGCCTTTTGGACTTTGGTTTGTCGAAGCAACTTTCTCCAAGTTATTTTAGCAAATTCCACTTTGGGACTGCAGGTCTGAAACATCAGCATAATGCAGGGGTACCCAAACATTTCTCATACAGTCTCATACTTGCTGTTGATTCTTCATACTCCTCTCATAGACACACAAACACGTTAAAAAAATAACTACACCAACAAGATGCTACTGCAAACATCTTACCATCCAAATAGATGTCACTGCCTAGTTCAGCGTCAACCCAAAACATGGAGGCCACAGCACCTGCAAAAGGCAATGAAGACATACGCACTGACATGTAGTGTGGATTTGTTTTTGGGTGTCGTTTAAAAAAATAATATGGAATGTTCCCATAAAAGTGTTACTTATTAAGTATCAACACTATTATTATGTGTAATCAATCACAACAACACATTTGCGGAGCATATTAGGTGAAGTAACTCAGATACATTCAACCACCACTTTCCTAAGAGGAAATGGGAAAGACATCAGGTTTGGTGTGAAATATTTGAAAATGCCAAAAACCTTTCTGTGCGTCAGCTAAGAACCATACACAGGTTACAGATCTCACCTAGCCTTCGAGTCCAAGAGAAGAAGCAGCCTCTCCATTTTTACCAATGCACCACGGTAGTCACCACTTACCAAACCAGTTAAATTATCTATCTACATATCACCTCTATCTTAAGCCATTTTGACCTGAGATCAGATTCTAAAAATCTAAATCCTGAGTTTTCTGAAAAAGCTGTTTCTATGTCAGTCGTTCTTCGATTTCTCAAAAATAGCAGATCTACAAGCTCGCTATGAGCTTGTAGATCTGCTATTTTTCAATAGCTAAAGCACCAAAAGGGGATGTGACCATTGTAATATGGCTGTCACAGCCACTCACTCACCCTTCCCCTCTTCTGTCTGACTCAATAGATTTTACCATATGAACCCCTATTCTGGGGTTCCCGCCCAAAATTGGTTAAGTGTAAGATTGAAGAGGGATACTATATTCACTGTACATGGTCATAAGATTGAGCGATATTGTTTGGGTGTTATTAACAAGTTACATAAATGTCCGTTTAATCATTTAATATATGCTGCGAGGAAAAATATTCTGTTGTCTTGGATTAATGAGGAATTAATGAGGATTTAAAGGAATGATTTTGTATATGATAAACATTATATTATCATCATATATTATCAACATAATTGCAATATCCTCATGGCCCACTGCTCTAAACCAAACTCACCCTTACGTTTTGGCATTCACACTCTGCGTCTCCCACTAGCAGGGGTCACAAATATTGTATGCATGTATTCTACTTGAAACTCCTTGGAACAGATAAAACTAATATCAGAATCTTTCAATTGTTTTTCTCCCACTGGTACATTTGGTTTGTTTCCATTTTCCTGTGGAAGAGGTTATTCCAAGACCCTATGTCACCACACCAGCCCCAGCTTGTTCACATAATGCACTTTTGTCAAACCGTCAAGCGAGAATAAAAAAGGTATTGTAAATATTTGATAGGCAAGTAATGAAAACACAGTTTCTGAGTGGCATCTCTCACATAACTCATCTGGTCCTATCCTGAATTGGAAGGGCAAGCCCCCTGGGAGCACTATGATCGACAAGACTGTCTGAGCCAATGACAGCCCTGTCCTTGCCAATAACGAGCCTGTCTCAGCCAATGACATGACAGAAAAGTGAACCAAGTCCCAGTCTGAACGTGTTCTGTTGCTTCCTGTCTATGCCGCCAAGTGGTGCGTGACTGCCCGTGCCACAGGTTCCTGACATCTGTCACTTGGCGATGCGCCCCAATCGTCACAGGGCGTGTTCCCTATTATTGATTCAGTCCTGGGAGACAAAATGGCTTGATAGTTTTTCTGACTGCTCTGATGAAAATAAGCTGCTGGGATATTCCCTTAACCTGGCCTTGTCACCGCAACACAGATCTGGATCTAGAGAGTTAAGAGTTAGCTAGTTTTGTGAAGTCTAATTACAAAGCACAAGTAACAACATACTCACTAGTGAGTCCTTGTCTAGCAGCCAATATTTGTTGGGCATTTGTTTGTTCTGATTAATGTAAAGTGGCAGCACTGACCAGGAGTAGAGGGTCAAGGGTCAAGTCAAATAATCCTTTACTTTAATTAGATATAATGGCAATTTAGAGTTAGACATTGGACAACGATTGTACTAAGGAATGGAAATGTACTCCCCGTCTTCCTCCTTCTCTAAAATGGTGCATTTTAAAAGCACCTCACACACACACACACACACACACACACACACACACAAGTTAGGGAATAATTAGGTAACAATTTGAACTTTTACACATATCTTTCACCCAGGTATGCATAGAAAATACTGCAGCATTGATTTGTATTTTATCCAAAGTTATTTGTTTTGTACTTTCACTACATGTGAATTACCTGGATCAGCTAGACCGGTGGTTTCCAACAGGATGTAGTCAAATTTACCTTTCTTCTCCATTAAGTTCTCTATGGCTTTAAGACCATTGTCCCTAAGAGGAAATAGAAACAACCATAAGTTATAATAAATAGATTGAGTTGGACGGTTGACCATTGGATCATTCATGAGACACGTACATATATTATGCTGTACGTAGTATACTATACAACACATGTCACGTGTCATTTATGAAGTACAATGCAGTGGCGCCATCGGAACAACAAAAAGTACGGGGACATTATTATTTGAGGTGGGGGGGAAGCATGCAGGCAGCCAATATACACCAACGATTGCGCAAAAAATGGGAACCGCGCTAGAGAGACTACCAGCGCCGGTCGGAAAAAATAAATAAATAGACCAGTCATTCCCCAATACAGACAGACATTCAGACCCTTCTGACCCCCCCTCCAGCACCTATGGTACGATTTAGATAAGCTTTATATTAAGGTTTAAGTCACTGTTTTCTCACAAGAACGTCTTATTTTAATTCAAAGAACTGTACACAACACATTTTAGGCTACCGTGTTCATACATACAGTAGGTGAAATGCTGACAATCTGTAATTGTGAATTACATATTTAGCCTCTTAGACATTCAACTTCAACTGAGATATACTACTACAGTACTGTGGTGACTCCATCCTATTTATTGCACATTCAAATATCTGTATCTAGGCCAGTAGGCCTACAGTTAGGCTAATGACAAGTTAATATGCAAATAAAAATTAAATATATGGTAGGCTATTTCCTATAATATCAAAGCAGCTTATATGAACAGTGCATTCTCGATATGTGCCGGCGGTGTATCGATTATTTCCCGCGTGAGGAAGTATCCACAAATATTGCAATATCAATATTTCAGCACACCCCTACTACATGGTCTATTACAGGCTACACTGTGTAACCTACGGTACTTGCTTAAAGCCACAAATCAGAACTAATCTTAATGAATAAAATGTTATTCTAATCAATCTGTATGATAGAGTATGTTATCCAATGTACAGTATCTATACATCTGAAGTGTTTTAGACCCCGGTGTCAAATAGGACACCTTCCGGTACTGCTTGACAACTAGTATTGCCT
This sequence comes from Protomyctophum parallelum, assembly GCF_964188405.1. Lineage (NCBI taxonomy): Eukaryota > Metazoa > Chordata > Actinopteri > Myctophiformes > Myctophidae > Protomyctophum > Protomyctophum parallelum. The sequence goes on from NC_139710.1 coordinate 15,751,464, forward strand.
GAAGTTTATAGCAAAATAATTACCCTAACCAAGCATTCATGCCTTATTGGCAGAGCAGTACACATTATTGTTATCTTTTAAAAAAATAATCTAAACCTATTGTTCTGATATGAGGAGATCAATAATCTAGTGTGACTCTGTGTCTTCTGTGTATTTCTCTGTGAAATGTTGACATTAAATAATGGCTATAAACTGGCCATGACCGTGATGACACATACTTGACCGAGCAGCAGAGGCAGCCATTTCTGAGTTCTAACCACTCCTCATACAACTCTCCAGACTGGCTCACTGCCAGGGACTTCTCCAGGGCACTACCTGTAGGCAGTGGACAATCATATATTTTAAGCATATCAGTGCACCACTCAGATAGGCTAGCTAGATGTACATAATGTTTTTGTCACAACTTTTACAAGATCAACCAACATACAACAGGCAATACAAATGAGTAAAAATCCTGTGTGAAGTGAGTGGTGCAACTCCGCGTGGGGGTCGCCGGGGGGAGGGGGGGAACGCACAGGAACGCACCCAGGGTGCCGGCCCGGTTCTGGCGAGCCGCCCCGCGTCCGAAACGGTAGAGAAATGACAGTTACCGTGTGGGGGTCCCCAGAATATCCAGACCCCCGGGAACATGCCCAGGGGGCCGGGCCGGTTCCGGCGAGCCGCCCCGCGTCCGAAACGGTTGAGAAATGACAGAGTTACTGTGTGGGGGTCCCTCTACTGTACCCTCTACTGTACTGTACTGTTACTGTACTGGTACACCTGAAATCATCATATATACAGTTAATATGTGCGTGTGTGTTAGGTTGCGCACAGGTGGTGAAAAACAACCATGCTGTTTTCGTGCTCAGACGCACCCACCCAGCCACCCAGCAACCCACCCACACACATAGCTCCGTAAGGGAGTGGTTGAACCACAAACAATAAGTAATACGTAAAAAAAACAGGCTGATAAAAAAGTTGAAACCCTGATAATGTCATTGTAATCCAAATCGTTTCTAGTTATTTTTCAAATGAGAAAGGTTTCAAGTTCAGGCAACCCAGTCAACATAGGTCATCTCAGGCGTGTCTGAATCGGAGAGAAGTCTTTCAACAAACAGCAAGATAAAGATACTATAGCAGGGAATCAGGGATTGACCCCCAATAGAATGTTCATTTGGACAAATGGACAGCTGTCCAGCAGTAGCCTACTTCAAATAATGTGGGACATTTCTCTGGGTCCATTTTCTATTTGATGTTCTCGATTAAAGTGTTCAGCATTAGTGCCGATTACAAAACCTTAAAGAGCTTTTGCTGGCTGCCTGGCATGTTTTCTGGTGTAGGTTTAGTAGGCTGCTCTCTGGACAAACGTTTTTTTCCCTCTGCGGCAGCACTATGAGAGCTTTATCGGTTTAGGGAAGTTTAGGCCAGGACCTCCCTGTAAATCTGCCCACCAAAAGACATGAATGCCTATGAGATGTTGGCACTTTGGTTTCCATGTAAAGTGTTGGTTTGCTGCTCTCTAGTGGAAAGCTGTGGAAAAACTACAAGGACCATGACAAATCTCCTGGTTTGTGTAACATTAAAACATGCACTATTTGGAAATGGTCATGGAGTAGAGGAAGATGGCACAATGCTGTCATATAATCTATAAAACAACAAAAACATAGACCTTACCTTCTCCAAATTCATTGAGTATCACAGCAATTCGCTTGTTGTGGTTCTCTGTTAATATGTAGTTTAACAGTGTAGTCTTCCCTGCCCCTAAAAAATAAATAAACATTTAAGAAGATATTTTTTGCAAATGTAAATTTGACTGAATTTGAGAAAGACAGGAACATAAAAATCACACCCGTGTGAAGTGAGGGGCATCATCGTACATCATCATAGACCATCTCATTCCGGCCTATCAGAATTTGCGTCCTAACCTTCGTCTTCAATGTTTGTGTTACGCAATGTTTGTCTTTACACGAAAACTCAAACTTGTCCATTCATTGTCAATGATATTTAATGTTTGTGTAGGACAAAGTTTGTGTTTGCACACTAAAAGCTGGACATAGGAGGGTCTAGCGCCCCTCAATAAAACATACACCAAGCAGAAAATAACAGTATATAAATGACATAATACAACTTAAGGCAGAGGACAATAACTAGAAACTAGACATAACTAGACGAATAAAATGAATGTAAATTAAAAAAAAATCACACTTGTTTGAAGTGAGGGCGAGGGGCGCTCTTATCATACATCATCACGTTCCGGCCAATCACTTTTGGCGTCCTCACTTTTCTCTGGCCATTCACTTTTGCCCTCTCTTTTTTTTATCCTCAATTCCGTGGTTCACACACACAGAAAGCTGGCTATAGGAGCCAGATTTATGTGTCTGCAGGTGTCTCAGCCAATCAAATCATCGCTATGGGGTACACAGCACACATTGACATTGCTCCGCCAACCAAATCATCGGTATGGGGTAGGGTACACACAAACCCACAAAGATGGGCATAGGAGTGGCTAGAAGAATCTGTGTTTTAAGTGGGACCAGGGGCCTGTTTCACGAAACTTGGATTAGAGATTAAGCCGGGATTTAACACATATCCTGGCTTAATATATCCTGGATCAGCGATTAACCGGTTTCATGAAAGCTGGTTAATCTTGCCAGATTAATTTAACAAGTTAACCTGGATATGTTGAGGCTTGATTCGGTTTCATGAAAGTGATGCTACATTAGTTACCATGGAAACTAATGCTTTGGACTTAGCCTGCTCCGGACCAGGCTAACAGCCAGGTTTAACCTAATCCTGATGTCTTTACTGTTCATTAAACACCCAATGCATTCTCGATGGCAATAGCACAAACTTTGGCATGCTACTAGTCCTACATACTTACACCTAGAAACCCCATTCAAACCTATTTAGGTTCATCTTACGGTGGACATGTTTGCCTGAAAAGGAATCTTTGAAATGTTTCATAGTTTTAGAAATATAGTGCTTTCAAATTTGAGACATTCATAGTCAGATAGTGGCATGTCAAAAAATCACTTTCACCTAGAACTTTTTACTTTGAAATGTTTTGTAGTTTCTGAGTTATTTAATTTAAGCAGTCAAACTGATCACAAACCAATGATATTTTCCAGACTTATTCAATTATTATGGGTTTATGTTACCTTATTTGTATCGGTCTGCATTAAAGGACTAATTTAAGCACTATATAAAATCAAATAACCAAAATATATAGGCTGCACAACATCATGACAGCTTGTCAGCTGCTTTTGGTGAATGTTCCCCAGAATAGGTTTGATGTCGTGCAAGTGCACGGTTAAGAAGAATTATTATATTATATTATATTATATTATATTATATATATTTTTTTTGTAAAAGTGAAAACCACTAAATATTACCATTACTCATTGTTTTACAACATATGACCATTGTAACGTTTCACCCACTATTGAACCCATGACCCACAGTTCACCAGTCTGGCCCCTGTCTGGACAACAACCCCCTTCCCCAAAGGTAGCTCCCTCAGAGGAGGGAGTTATGGCCAAATATCACAATGCGACAATATCATTATGCTTACAATATTAATAATTCTGTTTTAAGTTAATAGTAGTGGTAAAATGTAAACTATATTTTTGGGGTAGTTAATCATTCAGTCTATCCACTATTGAGAGTATGTTCTCTCTTTAATTACAGCAGCAGTATTTATTTTAGAAGCTTAAGTCCTTGTATCAGTAAGTCTTGAATAGATTAGTAAAGATACTGAGATATAGTAATGCAACTATTAAGGATGCAAACTGCCATAATACCCCATGAAGAAGAAGGATCAGTAAATCTGTGTTCTACAGAATGCGTCTAGAGACAAAAAGTCAGGCTATCTATTCAGCCAGGCTTGCTGATCCCGGCTCGCCAAATCCGCCAATTCTGAGCCTCGCTTGGCTTTAGTGGAACGGAATAAACCAGGCTGTAAAGACCAGGATTGAAAAAGCCTGGTTTGGCCTAAATCCTGGATTAGTTAATCCAAGTTTCGTGAAACAGGCCCCAAGTGTGTGCAAGCATGTATGTGTGCATATGTGTGTATACATATGGAAGGGAGCTAAGCAATGGATTTGTTATTAACCCATTACAACCGAGAAAGCATCACTTTGTGCCCTGCTGCGAGCTTGTATTTTGAACATTTAAAAAGAACCAGGGGTCACTGGTTCAAACAATTTCCAGATGGTCAAATACAACTACGGTTTTAGAAGGCACTTGTATAATTCGCCTCAGGTCTTAATTGGTTAAGGCAAGGGCCATGAATGTAATGAAGAAATCCTATCCTGCCCACTGCCTAGCAGACACAACGATACCACCATAGCAAGCAGATTAGGCCAGTCTGTGATTGTGATTTATGGCTGACATTTTTTGTAGAATGAGCAGTTTCCTACCCAAGAATAGTGTGGTCTGAACTCTGAACCCATTCAATAGAGGGAATTGGGGGAAGGACTTCCTGACCAACAATTATCTGGATTCAATCATGAGCTGTTGTCAAGAAAACCTATATTTTGGAGCAATACCCTGATTGGAAATGGGTTAATTAATGTGCCTTATCAAGGCATTTACAGCACCCAGTGTCACTCTTAAGCTTCAGCCTACTATTTGTATTGACCTAGTATTATCACGTTATTTATTACGTATAATCATGTTGACACAGTCATTTTCTGTAAATGTCATTCAAATATTTGTATGATATCCCATAGACTTTTCTAAGAACATGCAGATCAACATACCAGTAGTGTTGTAGTAGTAATAGCCATTGTTGTTCTATCTAGTAGCCATTTTTTCAGACATTAATTCAAGAGTACACACCTCAGTGTTGGTCCATCTACTTGTAACAAAGCATCTGAGCATGTAAAAATGGAACCAAATGGATCTGTACACTGAGTTAAATTACACTAGTGGGGACTTTACAGTATTGCTGGTTTAAGGCAGTGTTATTTTTTTCAGAATATTTGTATTTAGTCTTAGTCTTTTGAATAACATACCATTTCGTTTTTGTCTAATTTAGTCTTAGTCAACAAAATTAACACTGGTTTAAAGATTGGTCCATGGCTTGAACTCTGGCCAACTCTGTTTCCTACCAAGGTATCCAGTAATGATGGTGACAGGTATCTGCTCAGTAGCGATGGGCACCAGCTCTGGGCAGTCATCCTCCTCCTCCATCACCACGCCATCCATGCTAGATGGACACACATTAACACAACATCAACCAATTCTGTAATAGGATTTGAATGACACCATGGTAATAGCTATTAGCTATAGCTAGTTCGACATAGTAGCAACTACTCTGGTAGCAATAGAAAGCAGAACAGCTTTCACATGTGCACAATTCAGACTTGCATTAACGAAACGGGTATGACAACACGTTTAAGCGATTAATAATTTAATAATTTACGAGGGCTTTCAATCGTTTACCCGATTCAATGGCAGCGAATGCAGAAGAATCAGAGATAATCCAGTGGTACTTAAAATAATGCACTATGCATCAAATTTGGACACTGTGCAGCACTGCCCACAGCTCCGTGTAAATCAGGAAGTGGCAACAATGGTTCCGCCTATTGCATGGGGCAGAGAATAGCTGCAGCACGTGCCACGTGCTAATGCTGTGCAGTACATTTCGAGTGTTGTCGACTTGAAGACAATACAACACTTTTCGTATAAATTAATGGCCAATGCATTCTATCAAAACTAACTTTGTAGATGTAGCATAGCGTCGTTCGTATGTGGTTCGTGTTCGTCAGAGTGCTATGTTCGTCCTCCTCTCCCAGTTGCACACAGACAGTGTAATGTACAATCAAGAACGACAGAGGGCGAAAGAAGCCAGTTTAGGTCTCGCTGTGTGCACCTGCAAATCAACCAGCTCACAACAATGCCACGCAGTTTGTACAAGTTTAGATGACTCGCTATATTGAGATATGAGTCTCTATATCTCAGGGTTAGGGTTTTGACATCTCGAATTATAATAGATAGATGTCACATTACGTGTGTAATAATCAATACGAATATTAATCTATATGTTTTTTTAAATAGCGATGTATAATGCTGCCTTAGTTACAAATTAATAACGTTTGGTTCGTACCAAACACTACGCACTACGGTATCATTACCCCGTGCGGCGTGCAGTGCATGCTTGGTGTGTGCGTGGAAAGAGAGCGGGAGGGAGAGAGACGAGACAGAGAGACAGACAGGCAGACAGACAGAGGAAGAGAGAGCCGCCATAACTAAAAGCAGAGAGAGAGAGATTATTAAACACGACTAGGGCAGTAGGGCTGCTTATCTCAGCGCGTGTGCGTGTCTAATCCATTCCATCCCCTCCCACCCAGCGAAATCCCGGTGTCTGACTGTCTGCTATTCTGCAGATGATGATGATGGTTCAAATGCGGAAGTTTCCACCCAGAGAGTGAGCATGAGGATTGCGATGACTTTAGTGCAGCAGACAGCAGTTGACTTGTAGCTCCTCCGGCGCGCTGTGTGGGACAGTGGGGAGAGTCAGTGGGGACACTGGACTAGATATTGGAGAAGCCACAACAATCTGGAGTTGAACTTCCATGGCTTCCCTGGCGAGCGCAGAGCGACGAGCTTTCGCTCTCAAAATCAACAGGTAATTACAGATCTTCTGCAGACAGTCACAACACAGTCACATATTGTTTTGTGTACAGTGGGTGTGGACTCTTAACATTGGACACTAAACTAAGCCCTCGTACACTAGTTCAATATAGCTATAACTGTTTGTACACGGAGAGTTTACAAATGCAGAAATGCTAGACTAGACTATCCAGAATTCATAGTATTTGATAGTAACTTACATTCTCTTAACTCCAGATTTACTGTGTAGCTGTCAAGAGAGGATTCCTGACAGGCAGCCACATGTTGTGAATGCTACTGCTCTTCTAGTTGATTTCACTTTCTAGTTTATTTAAACAGCAGTAGCCTTGAGGATAGAAGGACATTTTATGGTGCCCCGGCTATTCATATTTTCTATTCTTTATGCATGCTTCAGAAAACCTTGCATGACTTTTATTAGGCCTATATAAAATAGCCTGGCTTTAAATTTCTGGTATCAGTTACAAAGTACAAACTAATACAATGTTCCATTGTCACTATAAAAATGAATGAAGAATACCCGGTTTTAAATCTCCCACGTGTCGACAATAAGCTGGCATTCTGAAGTACCTTTGTCAACTTCATTTCCTCTGCATGAGGAATATGCTGTTTCTACACCAGACATTGTGTCGTGTGTGTGTGTGTGTGTGTGTGTGTGTGTGTGTGTGCACGCACCTGCGACTGTCCTGCTATGAGTAAGAAGTAGGGAATAGGGATGTGATGATGGTTCCTGTGCTGTGCCACTGGTCAGGTGTGGAGGAAGTGTTGCACATGGGAGTCTATTGTGTACATACATGCTTACTTTGCACCAGTCATTAAAATAAACACTGACACTTCCTATGGTTAGCACAGCGCATACATACAATGTCACAGCACAAGCTTATCATCTGACAAAGGTACAGCTGGGTGGCTAGTATTGTACTATCCATGACATGATCATCACATTACATTGAGTAGTCATACATACCACAAGCATGGTCAGTACTTTGTGGAAGTTGTCAGATGGTGATAAATGAGGTTGTTTATGTATTAAGTTTTGAATGTTTTTCCATTCCAGCTTTATTTCCAATTGTGATGTGAGAGAGAGAGAGGTGATGACATGCAGTTATTAACAGCCTAAATGTACTGCATTATTTAATATCCTTTCCTGCATTTGAATCAATAGTGCCTTTTATCTACCAAAGTACTTCTGAGTCAATAAACATTCATTCATTCAACTCTACCCACGGGGCACGGCAGTGAGGCACCACCAGCTAAGCTTCTTTAAAGGCCAGGGGAAATCTTACGTACCTCGTCCGGTAGAGAGCTGACGTCAGCTGCTGACCGAAGTATAGACGATCAGCCCCAAATCAAGTGATGATGAGGCAGCAAATTGATCTATCTCGGTAGCATGAGTGACACGATGTCACTGATTGGGTTGGACAAAAGCACAGGCCAACAATGTGTGGTGATGCACCTTGATTTGCCACAAAAAGGTTTTACTGAGTCTACGCCGCTGGAAGATGAACCAATCAATCCAGACATTCCCTGACCCTGAATGCTTTTCTCTCATATTGATTTTCACCAAGGTAGCGAGAAGCAAAGAAGTCATTGTATCTACTTCCTGTCCCCATCTCTCTATCAGCATGTTTTACTTCGCCTTTTTATGGCAATATTATTTTTATGGATTTAAATCAGGAAATACTAACTTCATCTCTTCTTCATTGCTCATGTGCATGATGAGGAGTGGAAAGAGAAGTGTCTGGCATAAAGCACAACTTAAACTCCATAAGCCAGAGCTAAATATATTAGTTGGTACTAATATGGATACTAACCTGTGATGCTCTGCCACGGCCAGTTAACGTTCCAGCATTGAACGTATTGTTACTTAACAGCATATGGAGGCAGGGGTGAGAACAGCTGTGGACACGGGGCCTCTTTTAGTTCAATACTCTCTAAATGGGTGGGGGATCAGTATTGGGTTCCATCTGGATTTCCTCTGGGTTTTGACTAAATAACATCTGTTAACTCTCATGGGTGTGGGTGGACCACTGAGTTACAGAGCAATAGAGGTGGACAAGCTGTCTAAAGCACTCACGGCTTCCTACAAGACCATTTATATAAGTGACAAACCTTGTGGGAGAAGCATTCTGTGTCCACACAAAGTCGTCCCTGTCTGAAGTTTCAGACTTGCGTCTTGGAGCACCAATTGGCTGATGTTTGTGGGTGCCTCGTTTCCGACAGGAAGCCAAGAGGTGATGGTAGTGATAGCACTAAGACCCATTAAGTCTGCAGGCATATGATAGTATGAGACATGTGGCGGGGGAATCCCATTGGTCTGCTTCCTCCTCTTGTCATATCCACCACACTACTCTCTGCTTTTCCTGTTTCCAGATTAGATGAGATGAGATTTATTTTTGACCATTGAAATGCCACAGCCACCAACCTCCAGTGGAATGACTTGAGGATCATGATAATAATAACTAGAAATGCACTCAGTCTCTGACCCTTGCACACAAGTAGGCCATGTATGGCCTACTTGTGCGCAAGCAGAGCGTGCCATGAGGTGCGCTCACCAGTCACCACTGCTGGTACGAGTCTTAAAGCTCCCTGCTGCTGTCTGGGTACGACTGCTGCTCTGACTTCTAGAGCTCTGTCTGGGTACGACTGCTGCTCGGAGTCCTAGAGCTCTGTCTGGGTACGACTGCTGCTCTGACTTCTAGAGCTCTGTCTGGGTACGACTGCTGCTCTGATTTCTAGAGCTCTGTCTGGGTACGACTGCTGCTCTGACTTCTAGAGCTGTCTGGGTACGACTGCTGCTCTGACTTCTAGAGCTGTCTGGGTACGACTGCTGCTCTGACTTCTAGAGCTGTCTGGGTACGACTGCTGCTCTGACTTCTAGAGCTGTCTGGGTACGACTGCTGCTGAGTCCTAGAGCTCTCTGTCTGGGACCTCTGGGTACGACTGCTGCTCAGAGTCCATATAGTAGAGCTCTCTGTCCGGGTACGACTGCTGCTTGGAGTCCTAGAGCTCTTTGCTGTCTGGGTACGACTGCTGCTCTGAGTGCTAGAGCTCTCTCCTATTCTTAATCCTTTAGACCCGACCTTATACCAACCTTGAATCGTACCTTATAGTTACTTCATCAAGAATGGTGGTCCCTTATTGGCTGTTGGAGGACACTGACATACATACATACATACATACATACATACCCAGCAGATCGCAGTAATTATGCGCTCTGCTTGCGCAAGTAATAATAATACATTGCATAAAGCATTATAGACATGGGATGCATAGCAAGTGTAACACTTGCTATGCATCCCATATCTATGATGCATTATAAACATACCAGTATCTGCTCATAACACTGTATAATTGTAGCTGTAAGAACACGTAATAATCACAATGCCTTCTAACAATCATAATATCATATCACATCATTTTTGATAGTGACTTATATTGTCAAGTGTTTTAATATTTCATATTGAGTGGACTTTCCCTGGCTATGGGTAATACTTGCTTGTGATTATTTATGAGTTCTTTTAACTACAATTACACATATGAGCTGATTATTATGTATGTTTAAATATTGGATGCATCATTGGGTAAGTGTTACCCAATGATGCAATAATATTAGAGTTCAGTGCATTTTGTGGAATGCTTGGGCAATGATTTCAGAAATGCTGACATGCACAAACCTTACCTACGCACAACAAGTGCTGGCCTGCTAAAGGCAGCCTGACAGAAGGACAATAGACTTGTTTGTTTCATATGGGAAGTGGATCTTTGGCTTGTTTAAGTACCTTCACATAATTGTATTGACCTGTCAGGAATAGTTATTGTTTTTGTCCTGCTCCATAGCTTGAGAAAAATTGCAATATGAAGCTGCAATATATACACTTTGCAATATGAAGCTGCAATGTATACACTTACAACGTCACAGTGCTTGACACGTGAAGATCTGATTTCAATGTTATGCATGCCTTTAAGTTCAACTGATTCAAATCTCTCAATGCTAAACATTGATGACTATTAGTATTAACAGGATTTTGTCAACCAGTCCAGATCAGTAGACCACATGTTTAATTGATTATATATTAACCATTCATACACAATACTGTACTTCGTTGACTGGGATCCCCAGAGGCTCTGTCCTTTTAGCCCCCTCATTTACAATTTCTCCCTGTACATTTTCTCCTGTAGCATTATTTTCTTTAAAAAAAAATATATATATATATTTTGGGGGCTTTTCTGCCTTTAATTGGATAGCACAGTAGAGAGAGACAGGAAACAGGGAGAGAGAGACAGGAAGTGACACGTCATGTGGCCAAGGCGGCCAGGCTCGGGAATCAAACCTGGCTGCACCAGAGCTCACAGGTGGCATGCGCCATAACCACCAGGCCATCCTCGAGGCCTGGTGTGTGATGTATTTGATGTATGGATAAAATGTGTATGAGTAATCTACAGAAATGTGTTTTGCCTAAATCCGCCTCATGGTGGCGCTATAACAGGCCGTTGAGGAATATTTGGGGCAGAGGTTCGTCGTTGGCATCCAGGGAGTGTGTGTGCAAAGTGTGGCATGGATCGGGCCAACGGTGCCGGAGATTAGCTGGTGACAGACGGAAGGACGGACGGACACACGCACACACACACGGACGGAGTGCAAAACATACTCTCTCCCCATGCCTTCGGCCTGGTGGAGACAACAAGTAATAAATATGAAATGGTGAGTCTTGCTGCCATGTTACACAGGTAAAAGAGATAACCTTATGTCCTTATCACATGCCTAATTCGTGATATATTATGTTGACAGTCACAGTAGTAATGTCATATCCATAATCCACCCCCATACATCTGTGCAGCCGTTTTAACATCAATCAGCTCATCAGTGTTAATTACCCAGATTAATTACCGTATTATATTATAATGAAAGAGACAGGAAGCGGGCAATTATTTTCATCAGGCACACTTAACGTTGCTCTCAGAGCGAAAATGCAATGTTACAATTCCTTCCATTTCTTGTTATTCTCAAAATGGGGGAACTGGTAGATTTAGGAAAGAAAGAATAAGGTTGCAAATACAAGCGCCCAAAATGAGTTTTCCTCGACGGGTGGCTGGCATCCCACCCTATCCCTTAGAGATAGGGTGAGAAGTTCAGTCACACGAGAGAGACTCGGAGTAGACTTGCTGCTTCTTCGCCTGGAAAGGAGCCAGCTTAGGTGGTTTGAGCAACTGGTTAGGATGCCTCTTGGGCGTCTCCCTAGGGAGGTCCTCGAGGCACGTCCCACTGGGAGGAGACCCTGGGGCAGACCAAGGCGCAGTTGGAGGTAACGCATCGACTCACTGGCCTTGGAACGTCTCGGGATCCCCCAGGAGGAAGTCACTAATGTTGCTCTGGAGAGGGAAGTCTGGAGCTCTCTGGTGGAGCTGTTGCCCCCGCGACCCGACTACAGAAGTGGTTGAAGATGGATGGATGGATCATGGATGGTAGATTTTGGCTATTGATGGTATTTTCAGTTTTGTCTTGATCCCAAAGTCAAGAGGTATGTTCAAACATATCTCGTTTGTAGATATTTATTTATCTTAATTGACATGAATTATTCTGTCTAATAATTATGTTTATAATACTTAAACATATAAAACACTCATGATAAGAGTGTCTCAAATTCCAGCTGATCAATGTTTTAATCTTAGAAAATCTCAGCAGCCAGCATTATCAAAGGCACAAAATATGGAATTAAAATGCTGAGCACTTTAATGCTGGATATCGCTTCCTCATTCACTAAATCTGACCTTTCACTTGAATTGTTACTTCAGGAAGTTGGGGGGGCCTCTTGTGCATTTCTCAATAGAGCTACGGCCTCTGTTGATTGCTGATGTTGGCTCTGTTCACATGGAGGAGTGCATCAGGCCCACAGAGTGGTGGTACAGAAAGTGCCTGAAGCAGAGTGTCACCGGAAAGATTGAGCCTAATTTTTGTCTCCACCAGGCCGAAGGCATGGGGAGAGAGTATGTTTTGAACTCTGTCCGTCTGTGCGTGTGTCCGTCCGTCCGTGTGTGTGTGTGTGTGTCCGTTCGTCTGTGTACAGCTAATCTCCGGCACCATTAATACCCTGAGTGCACAGGACGGACAATTATTAACGCCCAGCGCTCAAGACGGAGATTGATCAAAAGGACGAGATTATTGATAGCAAAACCGATCGCATCGCTCCACAGGCTGGGAGCGTCTGTTCTGTTGCGCAACATTCGATGTTGTGCAACAGTGGGACGTCATCGAAAATGTTCCCACCCAATTCTAAGAAAAGATTAAGTTTATGTGACGGCCCACCGCTGCCCTGTCGCTAATCGCGATAGAATTAATCATACCTCCCGTTGTTGTCGATCACCTCAAGAGTGTTTTGGCTACATCTAGCTACTTCAACCACATTCGGGATAACATCCGGTCAGTCGTAAAATGTGCTCAGCTGCTATAAATCGCTGGGTGCTATGATTTAATGGATTAAATAACCGTAGGCGTTCAGAGTGTTTTAACCTGGCCGATGCCAAACTTTGCACACACACTCCCTAGATGCCAACGATGAACCTCTGCCTCAAATTTTCCAGAACAGCCTGTTATAGTGCCACCAGGAGGCCGACTTTTGTAAAACTTTCTTTTTTATATTACTCCTCCAGATTTTGTCCAAAAATTCTGCAAATCGTTACACAGTATCTCTATAGTCATGTGCTCAAGACTGATCTGTCCGATCTTTCATATTCCGTCCTAATTGGCTAACATTGGCTTTCAAAGTTTGCAGGATTGGCCCGTTTTGAACAAAAAGCCTCAAATCATTAACGCAGCATGCAATTTACGTGAAATCTTTCACAGACTTTCCTACTAGGCTGAGGAATATATCCCACCCTTTTCAGATTGGCCTGTTATAGCACCACCAACAGGTGGATTTTTGAAAAAGACATTTTTGGAACAAAATGCCTCAATTCATCCAATTAGCCTGTCGCTAAGTCCCACCCAAGCCCGTTGTTGGCCAATACCACGTTAGCAACGGTTACTAGGTTTGGATCCTGGTCAAGCTTGCAATGCTGGTCAAAATGGTTTTGCAGTGTCAATACATATATGTGCTGTACACGTCATGTGTGGACCTCAGAAAGAGGGTTTGTTTTCTTACCTGTTATGAGCAAACTAGTCCATTCCATGAATTATTTCGCTCCGTTGTGCAGTTTAATAGTATCTATAAAAATAGGCTCTCATTGACTTCCATTGTAACGGGGAACAGCTCTCAAAACCAGTCAGTTAGCACATAAGCGAACACAACAAAAGCTGATTCTGACAGTTTATGACATCAGGAAAACTCATGCCGTTTTATATTCGTCTTTTGATAGATTTATAAAGTAACTATATTGGTTGGAGATATACAGTGAAGCGGTTCTGGTGTTCCTCGATCGTTTGTAAACATGTCGCCATGCTGTTTGAGATGCACCCAGCTGCAGTCCCAGACATTTCTCCTAAAGCGTCTCCCTCAAACACGTCCAAAATTGTGTATGGTGTTTGCGACAAGTGGACGAGATCAAAATCAGATACATTATTTTGTTTACATCCAACGGTCTGGGACCGAGGCTATATCAGGAGTGTGTGCACAGATTTGGACCAATCAGATCGTTTTGTAGGCAAACTTGTCAGGGTTGCCAAGTCTGCTTATTTCCCGCTACTTTTGGCTTAAGGCTAATAATTAGTACTGTAATACCAAAACATGAATTATCATAGACATAGGCCTACATAGTATTTATAATGATAAATGCATACAATATTTTTATTAGGATTATACATGGTAATATTATTGTGTTTGTTTTGGCTTGTTTTTCTTGATTTGGCTTTAAGAGTTGGCTTGTTTTTGGAGGTGGGTTGGCTTATATCTCTCACACAATGTGGCAACACCGAAGTCAAAACAAAAACATGTTTTTTATTTTTTATTAAAAATAAAACCGCATGAGTTTTCCTGTCATAAACGGTCATAATCAGCTTAGTGTTCTAAAAGAGTGAGTTTGAGAGTTGTTTCCCCGTTACAATGGAAGTCAATGAGAGCCTATTTTTATTTCTAATATGTAGGCTACTATTAAACTGCACAACGGAGCGAAATAATTCATGGAATGGACTAGTTTGCTCATAAGGTAAGAAAACAAACCCACACATGCTGTACAGCAAATATATTTATTGACACTGCAAAACCATTTTGACCAGCATTGAAAGCTTGACCAGGATCCTAACCTAGTAACCGTTTCTAACGTGGTATTGGCCAAGAACGGGCTTGGGTGGGACTTAGCGACAGGCTAATTGCCATTCAAGGCATAAGAAGAAATGCAACCCTTTTCCATTGGCCTATAGTGCCATTAGGAGGCCACAACCTGACCTGCCCTGGTGGAGACCTGTGCCCAGTAGGGCACTTTATCTATTTTCTTTGCGCACCCAGCGGTTCTTGTCTTCTTGTATTCGTTTTACTGAAGTTAAGGTTAGGAATACATTTTTTTTTTTTTTTTTTTAAGTGTCTGTCCAGCTGTCTCAACATCACAGTGCTCAAGTCTTCGATCTTTAGGTATGCGGTCAAGTGCAAGCCTGGCTCAGGGAGTACACACAGCAAGGGTCGTCAGGATCGGGACTCGAACCTGCGACACGCTGTAAAGCTGGCTTACCAGCCAAGGTGCCTGGACCACTGAGCCACGGCCCAGGCCTTTTACGGTTAGGTTTAGGCATAGTTTGAGGTTACTTTTAGGACTGTCCCAACGTTGCCACATTTGACCCGGACCAAGCGCGTTTTGGGGCGAGCGCACTTGTATGCATTATGACCACACTCACTCAGACATCACAGGCTTGAAACTTATGCCTTGGTTGGGCAAAAAAAACACAGAGGGAACTTTGGAGACCAGAGCACTCAACTTCAAAAGTGCTATTTTACAGACATGGACAACCGTGTGTTAGTAGAGGGTGGTGTAGCTGCCTTTTATAGCACTCTCCCTCTTCAAACAATCATGACCCCGAGTAACCAATGCTCTTGACCTTTTTGTTCTGTCAACCAACCAAGTACATTGAATTCATTGCTGGCGCTCAAATATTTGCCCCTTGGTCATTTTCACTTAAGGCTGAGCCAATTTGAGAATGTTTAAATTAGACTGTCACTGTATATACCGTATATACACAATATATACTGTATACTGTATATTGGTATACCACACACACGCACACGCACAAACACAAACTCCAGGCAGTTATAACTAGCAAACTCCAGGCAGTTATAACTAGCAAAGTCCTGAGCTAAGGATGGGCTCCGGCTCAGTTTCAAGCAGCTTTGGACATCAACAGTACTCTTAAATCATCGCTCTGGTACTGACTTTGAGCTTTGGTATTATGTAATGCTTGAGGCCAAAAGACACAGGACATTAAAGCGAATGACAGGTGCTGTCTGTCATGACAAGCTGTTTGTCTAACAAGTGGGAAAATAATGCCTGCTTGGCTCTCCTGGCAAGAGCTGATTACTGTTTTACCCGCCTAGTCTTTTTATAGTGTGTGCGTGCGTGCGCCGTGCGTGCGTGTGTACTCATGGCACTTAAATGTGTGTTTTGTATTAGCATGGGTGTGTAAGCTCTGTCTGCCCTCGCTTTGTATAATTATTTCACAATGGTAATGAGCAACATGGAGAGAAAGAAAGCGCATGTCAGAATGTGGTTATCAGCTCTGCTCTCAGCTCTCACTGTACATGGAGGTAGGCCATGTTTCTTTAGAAGGTGCTCCCATATGACAAGGTTTTGCTGGCTTTAAATGACCTTGGGTAGAACCAATATACCCGGCCACCATGCAGTCTGCCCTTGGAGAAGAAACAACATGCTCTATTATTTATTTCCCTCTGGCAATTCGGTGAATATCTGAAGACTGCAGAAGTCCATGAATTTATCATTCTCCCAAATTAATTTTTAATTTTTTTCTCCCATCATCATTACGCAGATTTTTTACAAAAGTGTTTAGATTTTCATTATCGTGAGAACGATGGCTTCCATTTTCGCATTGCAACTTTTCAGGACTAGAAAGCCTGCAGTTTCTATTAGCTTGTATTCCCCATCGATGATGTGACTGGAAGACGGTTTCTAAACTGCCCACAGCCTTTGATGGAAATTGGATGATTTGAGGCATTTTGTTAAAAAAATGTGTTTTGCACAAATCCACCTGTTACGATTGGCTGTAACAGGCCAATCCTTTTTTTTATAAATCTTTTTATTAAGTTTTTTACATTAATTGGAACTGCTTATTGTCCAACAGTATAAGATTTTGGTAGCACTGAGCAGCCCCGGCCCCCCAACTGTGTGTGTGTATTCATGAATGAAAGCCTGCAGTTCCTCTACGAGGCATTCGGTTAAATAAGGGTTAAAAAGTTCTCATCAACTCTGCAGGTTCTCTGCAGAGTGACTTTTGGAGTGAGTGTTGCATAATAACACTGCTGTGTTGTTGCCATGATAAGTGAGTGAAAGTTGAGATTGTGGTAAATGCATTTTTAGCTCTCCCTCTCCGTGTGTGTATGCAACTACAGTATGCATGAAATCTACTGTGTGCAGCAATAGTCTTAATATGAATTGTGGGTTCGAGTCCCGATCCCGACGAACTTTACTGTGTGTCTTCCCCCCCATCTCTCTCCCCGTTTCCTGTCTACCTACTGTCATCTATCAATAACGGCAAAAAGCCACCAAAAAAATCTTAAAAAGAAAAAGAAAAAGAAATAAATCAATGAATTACCAGCTGCATTATTATCTGCGGGGGTCCGCTATAACTGCCTCTGTGTCCGTTTCAGCACAGTAGTTTAGGTAGGAACAAAAATTATCTAAGGTGGAACTATTGTGTTCTGTTGTCTTCTGAGTCGTTCGTTTCCGCCCCGGACATTTTTGTGGTGCGCACATACTATCAGCCAATCAGAGAACCAGCTGGACTAGAGGACTAGCTTGCACATCGATGATAGACTCAGCTTGCTATTGCAGCTGGTAAAAATATAGTTATCTTCACTTCCCTTTACTGAATACAAAGTTTGTATGTCGGAAAGACATTCTCTCACCCATTCCCGCCTTTCCTTAGTTGCACTGTACTGTCTGTAGTGTCTGCATACAACATGTTACATGATTGACATGAGGGAGGGGAAAGTGCCATGCACAGCTTGTGTGTTTCAACTACAAAGTAAATGTATTTCAAGATATCAAATATGCATGGGTGGCAATATGTGGAGAAATTGCAACTGTTTTGGTTTGCAGAAAAAAGGCATTGGTGATTATTGTTTTTAGATTAGGCTTTATAAACGGCATCACAGATTTCACAAGAGCCTTGGCTTTGTTTGCAGCTTTTGTGGTTTTGGCATGCCAGCATCTCTCCATTGTACCGTGTGTTGATGGGATAGTGGTGGTGATTAGAAGCAGGGCCACCCTAACAATGGCCATGGGGAGTTAATGAATGCAATAGATTGGTCACAGGAGAGGTGGTTGGGAATGTGACCTATTTGGTGAAGATTGTTCATGCCCTCCAACTAGTGTGGTGGCTGTGGCCCTGTTGAAATACACTGGAGCCAATGAAATTCACTTAGCATGCGCGCGCATGCACGCACACACACACACACACACGCGCGCGCACACGCACACACACACACACACACACACACACACACACACACACACACGTGTAGACATCGGGGAAAATTTACATGCACAGACCAACACAAAGGCAGACAAGCTGCTGAGTAGCCTTTCATCATAGATAATAAAGAGAATAAAGCTGTTACTGTGTAGAGTTTGGATGGGGTCCAATAATATGGTAGATTAATCGGAGAAGTAGAGGGACAGTGCATTGGTTCAACACAGATGAGATGTGTGTGCAACAAATCAGGGCACAGGATTTATTCTCTTCCCCCCATGTTTTGTAGAGAGCTACACATACTGGAAATGCTCATTCATTCACTCACACATGGTGTGTTTGTCAATGAGTTCCATGTATTTGTATTTATGAATGCCCTTAAAGGGACACTTCACCCCTTTTGCAACCATATCTTATTTTAATGATGTTTAGGAGATAAGAAACCCTATCCCGGGGGGTTTCCAGGTGTATGTGGGTAATTTGAGTTTTTAGATATTTTAGTATTTCCAAGTGTCCATAATGTCATGGATACTGTGCTCACTTACTTCCTGGACTACATGTTGTCTCAGTAAGACAGCCCTCCCCCTATCCACAAGGAGGAGCAGTGCACCAAAGCATTATGGGAATTGTAGTCCAGCAAGGAAGTGAGCCCAGTGTCCATGACATCATGGACATTTTGAAATACTAAAATATCTAAAAACGCATATTGCCCACATAAAAACCCCAGCTAAGTGTTTCTTGTCTCCCAAACATAATTAAAATAATATCTGGTTGCAGAAGGGATGAAGTGTCCCTTTAATGTCATTAAAATGCTTTGTAAAATTGTATGGCATTTGCATGGATTTATGAGGAAGATTTAGAGATAGTTTTTTCCCTGTGCCTTCCAGTTGTCTGTTATTCATTCATGCAAGTGTTATATATTACTAGAAATGACTTGTACAACAGCGTTTTCCATGCCGTATAGTTCTCTGTCTTTGTCCTGGTCTGGTTGCATATTGTGTGTTTCAGCACCTTTTCCCTGTTCTGTTCCAGACACTCGTCTGCAGAGATCAGACGGCACTTTGGTGGGACCTCATTACAAGGCTCACAACAACACAGTCGAACCAACTCCAATGCCTCTGCCTCAATGTGCCTTAATGTGGTGAGTTCCACTGGTGTACCCAAGTACATTTACTCATAAGTACCTTTTCCTTTCCTTTACTGTCTGGAATATTTCCAATTTTCAGTACAATTTACAATTTTGGCATTTAGCAGACGCTCTTAATCCAGAGCGATTTACATTCAGCAAGAACAAAAGCATGGGAATACATCACATAAAAGCATTTATCATGAAACATGCGTAAGCTAAGAAAGTAACAGTGGAATATCTATATACTTTATCTATGTACTTTTACTTGTACTCCACTACATCTCAAATACAAATATTGTACTTTTACTCCACTATTATTTGAAAACTTGTATTAGATAGCCGGGATTTAACACATATCCTGGCTTAATATATCCTGGATCAGCGATTAACCGGTTTCATGAAAGCTGGTTAATCTTGGCAGATTAATTTAACCAGTTAACCTGGATATGTTGAGGCTTGATTCGGTTTCATGAAAGTGATGCTACATTAGTTACCATGGAAACTAATGCTTTGGATTTAGCCTGCTCCGGACCAGGCTAACAGCCAGGTTTAACCTAATCTTGATGTCTTTACTGTTCATTAAGCAGTCAAACTGATCACAAACCAATGATGTTTTCCAGACTTATTCAATTATTATGGGTTTATGTTGCCTTATTTGTATCTGTGTCTGCATTAAAGGACTAATTTAAGCACTATATAAAATCAAATAACCAAAATATATAGCATATAGCAATATAACATCATGACAGCTTGTGAGCTTGTAGATCAGCTGCTTTTGGTGAATGTTCCCCAGAATAGGTTTGCTGTCGTGCAAGTGCACGGTTAAGAAGAATTATTATATTATATTATACTAGCCCTTACCCGTTGTGAGATATTTGCCCCCCCCCTTGTGGCTGTGGGGGTACTGCGCCCGGTGCGTTTTTAATTCACTAATAAATTCATTAATAATCATTAATGTGTCAAATAAAAAAAAGGGCTTCGTTACGCCCTCCATATTCATATGGTCAATGCCTGTGTTAAAAGTGGGAGCGATTGGTGCAGGCAATGAGGAGCTACGGCTCTGACACTACGGCTCTGACACACAGACAGACAGACAGACAGACATTGTTAGAATTATAGTATGATTATATAAATTGTTTTAGTAAAAGTGAAAACCACTAAATATTACCATTAGGCCTACTCATTGTTTTACAACATATTACCATTGTAACGTTTCACCCACTATTGAACCCATGACCCACAGTTCACCAGTCTGGCCCCTGTCTGGACAACAACCCCCTTCCCCAAAGGTAGCTCCCTCAGAGGAGGGAGTTATGGCCAAATATCACAATGCTTACAATATTAAGAATTCTGTTTTAAGTTAATTAAGTAGTGGTAAACTAATTACTGTAATGTAAACTATATTTTTGGGGTAGTTGTCTCCACCAGGCCGAAGGCATGGGGCGAGAGTATGTTTTGCACTCCGTCCGTCCGTGTGTGTGTGTGTCCGTCCGTGTGTCCGTGAGCAGCTAATCTCGGCCACCGTTAACCCGGTCGATGCCAAATTTTGCACACACACTCCCTGGATGCCAACGATGAACCTCTGCCCCAAACTTTCCAGAACGGCCTGTTATAGCGCCACCAGGAGGCCGCTTTGTGCAAAACAACCCGGTCGATGCCAAATTTTGCACACACACTCCCTGGATGCCAACGATGAACCTCTGCCCCAACATTTCAACAACGGCCTGTTATAGCGCCACCAGGAGGCCGCTTTGTGCAAAACAAGTTTTTGCACAGTACACCTACAGATTTTGTCCAAACATCGCGCAAATTGGTACACAGCTAGTCTCTCTAGAGCCATTCAACGAAACGGGTCTTTCAGATTTCTCAGACTCCGTCCTGATTGGTTAAGATTGGCTTCCAAAGTTCACAGGAGTGCTCAGTTTCAAACAAAATGCTGCAAATCATGAACACATTGCGTGATTTCCGTGAAATTGTGCACGCACATTCCCACTAGGCCGAGGAAGAAATGCCACATGAACAATTTCAACTCAGCCTCAAGGTGGCGCTATAACTGGCCGAAAAGTGTTTTTACCTCTAATTTACTTTTGTTGGCCTTTTATCCAACCACCAGATGAAGGCAAGCTGCAATGTCCTACATTCCTATCCTGGTGGAGACCTGTGCCCAGAAGGGCACTTTTTCTAGTTAATCATTCAGTCTATCCACTATTGAGAGTATGTCCTCTCTTTAATTACAGCAGCAGTATTTATTTTAGAAGCTTAAGTCCTTGTATCAGTAAGTCTTGAATAGATTAGTAAAGATACTGAGATATACAGAAGGGGGCAGTAATGCAACTATTAAGGATGCAAACTGCCATAATACCCCATGAAGAAGAAGGATCAGTAAATCTGTGTTCCACAGATTGGGTCTAGAGACAAAAAGCCAGGCTATCTATTCAGCCAGGCTTGTTGATCCCGGCTCACCAAATCCGCCAATACTGAGCCTCGCTTGGCTTTAGTGGAACAGAATAAACTAGAAAAAGTGCCCTACTGGGCACAGGTCTCCACCAGGATGAGCAGATGTGAAGAATTCCAGGCAAAGGTTTTTCCTTGGCCTCTAGGGAGTTGGCATACAAAGTTATCCACAGATCCGTGCAGTTAGAGGTAAAAACACTTTTCGGCCAGTTATAGCGCCACCTTGAGGCTGAGTTGAAATTGTTCATGTGGCATTTCGTCCTCTGCCTAGTGGGAATGTGGGTGCACAATTTCACGGAAATCACGCGATGTGTTCATGATTTGCAGCATTTTGTTTGAAACTGAGCACTCCTGTGAACTTTGGAAGCCAATCTTAACCAATCAGGATGGAGTCTGAGAAATCTGAAAAACCTGTTTCGTTGAATGGCTCTAGAGAGACTGTGTACCAATTTGCGTGATGTTTGGACAAAATCTGTAGGTGTACTGTGCAAAAACTTGTTTTGCACAAAGCGGCCTCCTGGTGGCGCTATAACAGGCCGTTCTGGAAATCTGAAAGACTGGTTTCGTTGAATGGCTCTAGAGAGACTGTACCAATTTGCGTGATGTTTGGACAAAATCTGTAGGTGTACTGTGCAAAAACTTGTTTTGCACAAAGCGGCCTCTTGGTGGCGCTATAACAGGCCGTTCTGGAAAGTTTGGGGCAGAGGTTCATCGTTGGCATCCAGGGAGTGTGTGTGCAAAATGTGGCATCGACCGGGTTAACGGTGGCCGAGATTAGCTGCTAACGGACACACACACACACACACACACGGACACACGGACGGACGGAGTGCAAAACATACTCTCCCCCTAGCCTTCGGCTGGTGGAGACAACCAGGCTGTAAAGACCAGGATTGAAAAAGCCTGGTTTTGGCCTAAATCCTGGATTAGTTAATCCAAGTTTCGTGAAACAGGCCCCTGGTATGCCTGTAATATTGTAACTTAAGTTTCTTCACCTAATAACAGATCAATAGTTGTAGGTGAGAAGTTGGGTATATGGGATCAAGACGTGGGTAATACTGATTCCATCCAGTATGTCTGTAGTAGGAGAGAAAAAAAAGCATTGAAAACATAAATAAGCATGCCAAAGAGAACATAAACAAGTAACTAGATATCTATATACACATAGCATAAGACCATCAGCTAGAGCTGTGGTTCTCAAACCTTTTCAGTTGAGACCCAAAATATAATTAACTTTAGTGTCTCCAGGGGACCCAAATGTACAGTGTTTGGTTTGGGAAACACTGAAATTGAGATACAGTATGTACATGAGGTTAAGCATGAGGTTCCAAAGTGGTAAAACATTGGTATTTGGTAGGTCCACATAGTGGCAGTGGTGCAAAAAAATACATGAAGCAGAAACTTCACAGACAACCTTAGGTTACAGTTATGCTCAGCGATTATTCACACCATAGATATATACTGTTGATACCTCAGCAGCCACTGTTGTATAACACAACGTGTTGTGTTGCAAGCTTGTAGTAGCCATATGGGCATATACTGATGACATCAGCGATCTACATTTTAAGCATGGAACCAAGCCTGATGATATTTGACTCTTCCCCTGTCTGCATTTCCACGTCAGCCACTCCCGCTCTCCATTCCGAGTCCTTGTCATACACCTGTTCCCACTCCCTCTTCAGCCCAACAGTGCCATATGCCCTTCCACACCTGTGAACACTTCGGCAATTAGCCCTTCACTAAATCCCACCCCAAAAAGCGATTGTCCAATGCCAATCCAAATACTTTAGCAACGGTTGCTATGCAGGTCAAGCTTTCTTCGCTGCTAACATGCCTATTGGACAAGGATGGGTTGGGGAGGGACTTAGTGAAGGGCTAATTACCCTGCTCCCTATAAGACTGGACTCTTTCTACACTCCCACTGTCAGAACATACTTCCTTGTCCCCAGTGTTGTACCAGAGTTCCTGGTTCTCAGTTTTTTGCAATTCTGAAAGGCTGCATTTTTGGACTTTACTGCTTCGAAAGGTTTGCATGTTTGAACTTTCGGTTTACTGCTTTGTGCTTTGAAGAACCTTTGCATTTTTGGCATTTTCTGCATGCTGCTACTACTCGTTTGTTTTGTTTGTAGCTTGACTGCATTATGCTTTAATACATCAATTAATTTGTGCATTCCTGCTCTTGTCCTGCATTTGGGTCCTACCCCTTGACTCACCGTGACAGAATGTTCTGACCATTCTGGACCCAGCGGACAAGTTTTTTTTTTTTTGGATTTTAGTTTTAGTTTTTTTTTTTGCCATGTGTTGAGTCCGTGAGCTGCTGAGGCTGTCAAACATGGCCAGTAGCCACCAGCCCAGCCTACCGTTTTCGTTTAAAGACTTTGGAGTTACCAGGGATGTCTGTAATGAAGATCCCCATTTCTTGGAGCAACTGGCAAAATATTGGAGGCAGGATCCAGAATTTGCTCAGTATGTGGCTTTCTTTCCGGTGGGAGAGTATACAGGGGTGCACCTTTTCCTCAGTTACCTTCTGAAGAGGTCGCTCCGGACACCCCTGCCCTTCAGCCAACTTCCTCACCAGTTCTCCAGCCCAGCCCTCCACTACCCAGCCTGCCCAGCCCTCCACTGCCCAGCCTGCCCAGCCCTCCACTGCCCAGCCTGCCCAGCCCTCCACTGCCCAGCCTGCCCAGCCCTCCACTGCCCAGCCTGCCTGGCGTCCAGAGAGATCCTCCTGCATTTCTGCCTGCAGACCCGCCTCCTGTGACTGCAGTTCCGCCTGCAGACCCACCTCCTGTGACTGCAGTTCCGCCTGCAGACCCACCTCCTGTGACTGCAGTTCCGACTCTTTCCACACTCCCACTGTCAGAACATACTTCCTTGTCCCCTGTGTTGTACCTGAGTTTCTGGTTCTCAGTTTTTTGCAATTCTGAAAGGCTGCATTTTTGGACTTTACTGCTTCGAAAGGTTTGCATGTTTTAACTTTCGGTTTACTGCTTTGTGCTTTGAAGAACCTTTGCATTTTTGGCATTTTCTGCATCCTGCTACTACTCATTTGTTTTGTTTGTAGCTTGTAAAATAATTTAATTTGAACATTCCTGCATTTGGGTCCCACCCTTTGACTCACCGTGACAGGTATGTATTTAAAAAATAATATAATTAAATATTAAACTATGTTTGGACACAGAATCAAATCATATTTCACCAGGAGCCTGGATCGCTTGGTTCCAGGCTTAAAATAATTCATATAAATATGTTCGGAAAACTCTATGGGAAAAAATGAATGGGATTTCTATCTGTGGAACTATAAAATGTCTGCCACTGCTATGCTCTATATCAGGGGTTTTCAACTGATTGAGAACCAGGGACCAACACCCTGACTAAGAATCAAGCTGGGGACCACTGTTGTGTTGGGATATGGGCTAAGATTAGTGCTTTCGTAATACTTGCTAATGCTATGCAATATATACATACCACTGTTTCTCAACCGATGGTCCACGGACGGACTACTAGTGGTCCATGGGAAAATGTTTTAACCCATTCTGACCTGAGATCAGATTCTAAAAATGTATGTTTGAAAATGACAGTTTTCTGAAAAAGCTATGTTTCTATGTCAGTCGTTCTTCGATTTTTCAAAAATAGCAGACCTACAAGCTCTTAGCGCGCCACTCGGTGGCGCGCTATGAGCTTGTAGATCTGCTATTTTTCAATAGCTAAAGCACAACATAGTGCTAACACCAAAATGGGTGCCCGGTCAGAATGGGTTAAAATATAACTACATTTTCTTTGTTAGATGTATTAAATGGTAAATGTAATCAATCAATCAATCAATCAATCAAAATCAAAAGTAAGAATATGTTAAGGGCTTGATTTCATTAATTGTACGATACTATGTGCAACAAATTATATCAAGCCAAGGTATTATTAACTGAAATATATGAGTGGTCCAGAGACTCCAGAGCCAAAAGATATATCTTTTGAGGACCACTGATATATTCCTATCCCACGGTTACCCTTCTCTTACTTTATCCATTCTAACATTAAACTCAGGTTAACTGATATACAGTACTGATAGAGACAGTATATACAGTATAATAATGATGAGTCAATCAGGTAAGCTAGTTGGTAGACTGCACTTACCCTTCTTGAGATTCTAACTCCCTTTTCTGTGGAATTTCTTAACCTCAGACTTCCCAGTAACTGCTAACATTGATCCACTATAATTACTTTAAAATATATAAAAACAAAGACAACTAGATAAAGTGCCCTTCGAGGCACAGGTCTCCACCATGGCAGGTCAGGTTGTGATCTCCTGGTGGCGCTATAATAGGCCATTGTGAAAAGGGTGCCATTTCTTCGGCCTGGTGGAGACAATGAATATCCCTAGATACAAGAAACCCCTTCACTTGGTTTGGCCCAATTATCAGCCATGACACCACCAATGCTATTTAGTTGGAGAAATGCTGGTTCAGCGCTCCCCAAACATGGTAACTATGAACAAAAGAACACAAATGATTCACGTTTAAACCCGTAACCAATGACCCAATAAAAAATAACTTAAACCATGTGATGGTTGCTTTCAAACATCAAATGGTTGTTGAAAATTGTAAAGTAAAACGAAACCAAAAAACACATGTACAGGATATTTGGTCGACAAAACAATTATATTGAAGCATCTGTTCAAACCATGAAAAGGACAAAATGCCCGCTTTGTCACGTACAGTACATGCATACCCACAACTAAGTTACTATTATTCTATTGTCCTACCTGTAGTGGTGTAGCCTATAGGGCAGCATCTAATGACTATTCTCTTAATTGAATTATGTAGGACCATAAAATGGTGTAACAAAATGTGTTTATTTGCACACTCTTAATATTAAATGAACACTGTGTATTCGTGGATTTAAAGGTGTTAAGTGGAGTGCAATGCAATCTGTGGTCTGGTCGGAGAATGTGCTGCAGTCGCCATCTGTGTAGAAGTATTGTATTGTCTACTTTTGTGTGTGTGTGTGTGCGTGTGCGTGTGCGCGTGCGCGTGCGCGTGTGCGTGTCCGTGTGCGCGTGTGTGTGTGTGTGCGCGCGACACACAGTGGGAGACATAAAAGCACACCAGTTTAATAGCAAGTCCAGTCCTGTAGACTAGTGAAGGCCTCCAAAGTTCAATGAGAGCAAGATTGCCAAGGAATGTGCCTCCCAGTCTTCATTTTAGCATAGTTTTCAATGCCATAGTGTTCCTGGTGTTGACAGGTGTTTGACCCTAAACATTAGAACACTAATGGGCCTTTAATGCCATTTGAGATGAGTTGTTTTCCTGCACCTGTATTCAGCCTAGATTCTGGCTCACAGAATGATGATACAGTAGTCATTCTGTCCTGACATTTATACTATCTAAGTATCTATCTATACTTCTCACTCTCTAGGTTGTTTGGGCTTTTACATTGGTTCTCCAACCCAGTGGGTTAGATGTGGGTTAAGGCTCTCTGCTTATATCCTTGTAGCCTGCGGCACAGACGACAACATCTCTAACCTGCCTGGGAAATGGGTCAGAGCCTCAGTGCTGTGTGTGTGTGTGTGTGTGTGTGTGGGGGGGGGGGGGGGGGTATTTACCTTGCAGCTTATAAGGCAAATCTTGAATATGTCTGTATTCAGGGTGACAGAGAGGGGTTTTAATGCTCTAATCTTCAGGATACTATTTTCCCATGGTACATCATCATTCAGCTGAGGCATCTGACACAGCTGGGGCAGAGGTACAGTATTTGTTTTAGTTGCAGTGCGCATAACTGTCCAGATTATCATAACTCCCTGTGCTATTTTTAGTGCTGAGATCAGTGACATTTGCTGTAGGTCTAACCTACAAATTGGTGGATTTGTGTGTGTGTGTGTGTGTGTGTGTGTGTGTGTGTGTGGTTCTTGTTCCTGTTATTTGAAACAGCAGTTAAAGGAGGAAGGTTGTGATGATGTCACTTCCTCATGTGTCTTGTGGTTTCAACTCCAAACTGCAAGATTCTTCGCCTGAACAATTTGAACAGATCTCAAAACATTGTACAGGGTGAAGCAATCAAACTCAGCTCCACCCTTCTCTTTGGTTGGACTGGGTCACTTTTTGACATATTACTTACACTAATCCACTGTTTTCAGATCTGCGACAGCGTTCAGGTTTGAGGAATGAAGGCCTGTTTGGAAAGGGTTTTGCCCGTTGTCGTGTTTGAGTTTTAGCAATACGCATCAACCGCTGGTAGGCACACTAAAGGTTCCCATATCCGCAGTGCGCCATTTTATACTTCCTTTTTACTGTACCCTTTTCAGTATTCAGCAGGGTAAGTCTGAGTTTCCTTCGACCACACCTGTCTTTTATTGATGATTTAGAAGAAGTTGCATCTAATTTTGATGTCGTTATTCAGGACTCAGGACAAATAATGCAGTTATTTGGGATTGGATGTTGGATGTATGTGATAGCCTCTACATTACACTAGTTTCCTTTATCCGTGGACTATCTGATTTCTATGTTGTTCTGGTGGGTAATCTTGTTGTTTTGGTTTATATGTATGTTGTTCTGGTGATCTACACTACCCTATATAGGCTCAGAATAACTTCTAGTAATGATTGACATACCTGTAAATGCTCTTGACTGTAATCTGTGAGAAATTCTGTTAAAAATTTAAACATTTTGTTATTTTTAGGACAATCTGTCATCGTAAACATGTTGTTCCTGTTGGTGATTAAATTACAAACAGATCACCTTTACAATGACAAAATAGGACAGACAATCTTGCTGATCAGGAGCTAATTTCTAGCTACACATAGCTCGACACCATAGCAGAGCATGCTGTGGTCCAAGGCATGCATAGATTTGCATTCATATTGGTTTCTGTTGGCCTCCACACTACGCTATGCACCAGAAAGAGGCCATTATGGAAGTTTGGCTATTATGAATGTCCAAAGTTTGCATAAGTGAGAAGTGTTGACATGCATGAGCACTTTGTGCTGCTATACAGTGCAGTATGTGTTGACTCTGTTATCCATTTGGCTGTCTTTATTTTTTTCCCTTCTCTATTTTTCATCTGTGCATAACCATTGATACCAGTTGCTCTTGTGTTCCAAACTTCTAATTTCCTTTTCTCTGCCAAGTAGAGAAAAATATCCCTCAGGCTAGAATGATGTGCAAAAACATGTCTGGAAACAAAAGGAATTTCACTGTGTGTGTGCTTGACTCACCCAGTCACAGAAGTTCAGCCTACCAATATGTCTGTGTTACCTGTCTTTATAAGGTTAAAGGAACTTGCGACTTTTCTATCCCTTTTGCTGTTGTGCACAGTGCACATGTATTGTCTCTCACCCACCCGTTTGTACGCTACCTTGCTGCCACACAAATTATTTGTATGTGAGACAGCTGGCACAGTGTGCCACATTCACAGAAGAACCTGCTGATGCAGGATGTGCCCTCTAGTACCATCCCAGTGTGTTTATAAAGAGTCTTTAGAATAAAAATAGAGAGTCATATCGGTGTTGTTCATTTGGTAAGGTCATACTTGCAGAGTTTTAACGATACTACTAGCCAAAACAAGTCAACTTTGACCATATTGGAGACCTGCCCACTAAGTTGTAGCCACCTTTCATACAAAAACCAACAACACCTGTTTGACGCAGGTTCCGCTTTCATGTCATAACCTCAAACAGTGTACAGTAACATCAAACGCTACACGATTCACATCTGTTATTGTTATTATTCAAGAGTGCTCTCTAATGACAGAAGAGCCTGAGTGTTTATTTGGCTTCATTCCTCCCTATAGAGCGTTGGGTGAGGCTGCAAGGTGGGCAGCAGGCTGGCCCATTGTTGTCACATGATGGATACGACAATCAGGCTGATTCAGGGGGCATTGTGTGGTACTGCATCCTTTCATCAACGTGATGTGTGTCTGTGCACTTGTTTATTATCACCAACATAGATCTATATATGGGCCTACAGTAAGACTAAAAAAGAGCTCTGATGCAGGCTAGTTTGTTCCAGTTGCTATTTATACAGTGTGTACCTTGGCCTCTCGTTCCTGGTTAGGTATGGGGTTTTCCTGACACCACTTGCCCTGCTCCTCCTCCTCGCCTGCTCTTTTCTTTTCCACACTCTTCCCTAATATTATTTGGGTGTGAGTGTGACTTAAGGCTACACAAATTCTTCAAGTGCCACACACAGCCCTTCAAGGGTGATTAATCTTTTTTCATTATATGTGTCTCACTTTCTTTATCTTTCTCTTCAAACAAAGCCCAACAGGGTTGCTTCATTGCACATCTGTCTACATATTTCTGTAATCGCAGCCAGAAAATGCATATTGGATAGAAACGAGGGAAAATTCTCTTTATAACACATTAACAGCCTTAAGATATTTTATTATGGCTGTATTGTCCTTAAATTGCAATAAATTACTGGAACATTTCACCTACTTTTTGTGTTCTTAACCCCCATCCCCACTCTCCCTCCATCCCTAATTTTCTCGCTCGCTCCTTCACTTGGCATCTTCCTCTTCCCCCTCGTTCTTTCTCTCTCTACCCCTCCCCCCTCTTTCCCTCCCTCCTCAGCCTCAGTCGTATGAAGCGGTGGAGCCACTGGACCTGGAGGACTTCCTGATGTCCCAGCTGAGGAGTGGAGACGCGGCCCTGATGCAGGAGCTGGGCGACTTCCCTGACGATGACCTGCAGGTGGACTTGGTGGAGAAGGAGTGTCGCACCGCCAGACACTCTGTCCCCGAGGACGGGTAGGTCACAGGCCACATGTACATGTGCCACCAGTTAACTGCCACCGTTTGATGCCAAATCCACAAGCCCGGATTTGTTGATCCTGGGAAAAGTTGTATTATTTTGACTGCACGGCAGTGTTTTAGGACTGTGTATGAATACTGTGACAGGAATACGACTCATGTTGTGTCTTAGACTTTGAGTCGTTGAAATCAGTTTCTGTGTAGGGTTCTTGTGCTTTTGGAAAATCGATGCACCTGACCAGTGACCACACAATACAAATCAGGACATGCTTTGCAGGATAAATCAGCGGCAGTGGGTCTGGCGGAGAGCGGCCGCATGGTAACCGCGAGGTTTCCCAGTTCGATCCCGAGCTCCCCCAGAGTTAGTTAGTTTGCTCAAGTGTCCTTGAGCAAGACTCTGAACCTGAATTGCTCTCCTATATGTGCATGGTGCCTTGCATGGTTTCCTCCGCCATCGGTGTTTGAATGTGTGTGAATGGGTGAATATATCTGTTGGAATTGAAAAAGAGGCTACTCCACTTTAACTAGTCTTCCTGGAAATAGAGAAAGTTGCATCCACCAAGAGTACTCAAAAGTATTCAACCCAAAAAAAGTATTTCTCTCTGGTGAAACCAGAGAGGTTAAAGACTCTGAAAGAAGTTGACACAGGAAACCGTGTAAGCAAATCAGAATCTTTAGTATAGTCTTCGGTTCAATAGTTGTTACAAGAAATGACAAGGCAGCCGGAGAGAGATTCTCCGTGCTGGAAGTGTTCAGAACCCCGTTACATCATTTTGCACAAACATATATACTCGAAAACATGTCATAGATACAGAATTCAATTGTCACATTGCAATAGGTTGATCGATGATTATCAGAATACAGCGTCATGAGCGTCCGATTGTCTGAATCCTGTTTTTGACGTTTAATCAAGTCTTTGATTATAGGATTCTGTTGTTGACCGTTATCTCATAGGGTGAGAGGGTGTTTATATCCTCATCTTTAGAGCAAAGTTTGTTTGTCAGGTCATGCGTCATATTTTTCCATCTGGATAGGATGAGAGCTGATAATAGGATTACTACCAAGCAAATATGGATATAAAATCACACTGGGTGACAGGGCAGTCCTGTCACCAAATACAAAGTCATTTTTAACATAGAAATAAGATGTGAACAAAATACCAAAGAAAAATATCCATCAATATCTATGTAAAGCGCTTTGGATAAAAGTGTTATATAAATGCACCATTATAAAGATTTTGACTGGGAGCCATAGTGTGCAGACTTTTGTTTTTGTTTTGCTGGTTAGTCCTCTTTAACCTCTAGTTTTGTTTAGTTTTTTGGATCTGCTATTTTTGTAGATTCCTGATTTCCCCCCATGTATAGTCCCCCCCATGTATGTATTATTAACAGTTTGCAGAATGGGTATTTTTCACCTGAAAGCACAACTCAATACTGTTGATTTACAACTGTATAAGAGTTGTAAATGTGTTGTTTACAACAGGGCACTGTTCTTCCATATATATGGAGTCACCAGCCACTACTTTTCACTTCAGAGCGTAATGCGTGCCATTGGAACATGCTACCTGTAGGAGTAGTGCAGTGACAGAGACCACCCTCCCCTGCCCACATGAACACACCCAATTAAACACAACAGTCTCGACAGTGGTGTGAAGGAACTTTACCCCTGCATTACTCGGACGCCCAACTATGTAATATATGCAAGTACCGGTATAATATATTTTGAAAATGCAGCAGCTGAGAACCCACATCTCTTTTATTTCTCTTACTTCCACCCCTAATCCCGACTCCTACTTGCGTAGTCGACTGTAGTCGACAGCCAGTGCCCGTTCAACTTATTGAACCTGCTGCTTATCACTTCTGTGAGGTCAGACTACAGACAATATGCACACATCGAGCAGGTGACCCCACCCAAGCTGTTATTGTCCAACAGTTGGTCTAATGGATGTGCTATTTAACCAGCGTTCTTATATTAGGCATATCATGATAGGCGAACATTTGGTGAAACTAGTGTTGTTGATAGATAAATCATAGATAGTGCAGTTCTTCTACGCAACGGTAGAGTCTGTTCTCCTATACGGCAGTGAATGCTGAACCTTGAAGCCAACCCTGCAGAAGTCTCTCGATGGGTGCTACATCAGAATGTTGCGTGCAGTACTCAACATCAATAAGAGCACACATGTTACCAACACAAATCTGTATGATGGAATGCCAAGGGTGAGCCAGAAAATAGCAGCCAGGAGAATGAGACTAGCAGGACACTGCCAAAGACACCAAGAGCTGCCAGCCAGCAAACTAGTGCTATGGGATCCAACACACGGGCACCGGTCACGAGGACGTCCCACGCTAACATACGTGGATGTACTCAAGAACGACGCAGGAGCGCAAAGTACCAACGAACTGGCCAGATGTATGGAGAACCGGGATGACTGGAGGTGACGATGGAGGGCTCGTCTGAGGACGACCTAGAGAGTTCAGTTATTTTTGGCGAACATCTTTGGTGTATAGGGAAAAAGGAGGGGGCCAAGTATAGAGCCCTGGGGGACCCCTGTCAACAGAGTATACAGATTAGGGTTTAAGTGGTGAAGACATAATGTGACCATAGCTTGTGAAAACTATCCCGACTATGTATGCTATCGTAGCTTATGTGGGAATTTCATTTATCTCACACCTTGACCATGGCAGTGCAGATAAAGATAGGACAAGCATGTGGTGTTGTAAATATAAGGTGTGTGTGTGTGTGTGTGTGTGTGTGTGTGTGTGTGTGTGTGTGTGTGTGTGTGTGTGTGTGTGTGTGTGTGTGTGTGTGTGTCTCTGTGTCTGTGTCTGTGTGTGTGTGTGTGTGTGTGTGTGTGTGTGTGTGTGTGTGTGTGTGTGTGTGTGTGTGTGTGTGTGTGTGTGTGTGTGTGTGTGTGTGTGTGCATGTTCACATGATGGTGAGAAATATCCTCTTTATCCTGCTCATTCTCGCTGCTGCCTTGACAGGGTGGAGTTGGACCCACATGTGAGAGACTGTGTCCAGAGTTACACCCAGCCATGGCTAGTGGTGTCCAGAAGGTAAATAGTCTTCAAACAGCACCCTCAAACACCCAGAAATTACAGTAGAACCCTAATGACTGTGGCTCATCTTGAGAAGGTTTAGAGTTTTTGTTGTTCCAAAACCTGGAAATGAGCATTTTGCACTTCCTGGTTCTCTTTCTATCAGTCTTTGGGTTTTTTTTATGTTTTTGTTCTACGACATAAAGTAAATGTGAAAATGTCATCAAGGGCAGTTTACATCATCACGCCAAACACAAACATTCCTGGTGGTGATATTCAAGACATGTGATCATGGTGTTGTTTCTTCAATATACTGTATAACGTTAGCTTATTACTTCTGGTGATTGCATTTAAGCCCAAACAATTATAAAACACATACTTAAATGTTGTAAATATTCCAAAAGCATTCTATTGCAAATTAGCAGAGTGCAGTTTTTAAAGGAGTTTAGTAATTCAAATAATGATGAAGGAAACCTGTTTGGTGATTGTATTAGGTCAGCACTATTCATTGTGTGATGTGTGATAAATTGTTTCAAATTAGAATAATAAATTGGACAATTTACCAAGATGAATGCTTCATTAGCTTCTTAATTATCACGTGTTAACTTAGCAACCACAACCATTTTTCAAATGCATTGTCTTGGTGTGTGGTCTCACAAGTTTCACAAAGCATGAGCGGAGCACCAGTGAGATTGTCTGGCTTGTAATGTTCTTTGTGTAAACAGCCCTGAGATAAAGTCCAGACTACTGCAGGTAGCTGTAGAACAGGAAACGCATCAGAGGTCTGGGAGGACCTGATAAAGGTGTACACATTGGGATCGCCTATTTCACTTATCATGTAGCACACACGCACACACACACACACACACACACACACACACACACACACACGCACACGGTTGCTCTTTGTATTGTGAGTCTAGGGAATTCAAATCTGTTATCTAGTATCAGTAGTAGTGAGCTAGTGACCATATTTGCTGTGTCTGGTGTGCTTTTGTATGTGTGTGCGTGCATGTGTAAAGGTGCCAGGGAGATGGCTGGAGTGCATATTCAGAGAGAGCAGGCCTACACAAGCTCCTTCAAAAACAGACATTTGAATCGGACATTGACCCAGAGAAACAAGAGACCCCGGTAAGAAACATTAACACAAGGTCAATCACACACATCATTTAGACTTCGCTTTATAAAGTTTTTATGATAAATGGATGAGTACACATTGTCATATAAATTGTGTTTCACTGAATAAAAGCCCTATTACATGCACTTACCTTATCTCATAAAACAAATTAAACCCTATATACTATATACATTGACCGAGACCCCCAGGGGACTTATCTTTGTCCCCCTCTACAAAATAATAGTGTTCTATCTATTCTCATCATTCTTAGAAAGCCAAGACAATTGTAAATGATAAAGCCAGAGCTGGTGTCCAGTATAAAGTGTGTCATGCACATACTATATCAGATGTAGGGTCCTATTATGGAATAGACGAAACAAAAGAAAATATGATACCAGGCAGCTCTGATGTGTAACCCAGGACGGGTATCGACAGAGGCAAATAATCAACCGTGACGTCAGTGGATATATAGCTTCAGTATTAATTATACGTTACACATAGCGTGTCCTTTCCTAAGGAAACTTAATTTCCCTTGCCTTGTTGTTGTACTTGGACAAGTGAAGCCTTTTACGTCAGTAGTGTATGGCAGTCCATATGGATTACAGTTTGGGTGACAATGGGAGAGTGAGGGGGACGAGGTGCATAGAAGACATTGAAAGTGGGGTGTGTAGTTGGGTCTAGGGGGACTTGTAACAGTGAACACAGCAATGTTTTGTCATTCCTGTCACTCGCCCATGCTGGCACTGTTTACTCTGGCACACTGGCACTGTGCCTTGCACACAGATAAGCCTTCATTTTGCCCTCTACCACCATCTTAAAGGTCCTGGGATTTTTCTTTTTTTATAATAAGTTTAAATGGCTCTATATTCCACGTGTGTTACCGGCTGATACCGACAATAAGCCACTCCCGACCTACTTCAGTAGTAACACATCTCTCCAGCTGAGGTTACCAATTTCATTCATTTTAGAGAAATCTTACAGGATAAACAAGTAGATTTTGAATTGAATAAACAAACAAATGACCAGACACATTTTAAACTGGAACACAAGCTGATAAATGATCTTTGCTGGGTTCTCACCTGAACATTATTTTCTGTTTACTAAAGAGCTGGATAGACCCCTGTTAATGAACAAACACTCCATAGCAATGATTACTATTGGATTATAGACCTTTTTATTTATTTAGTTTTTAACCAAAAAAATATCACTTACATACACCTTTAACTCTTCCTTTCTAGACAAAACAAAGCCACGAACGGCATTGTCTTTTTTTCTCCTTTTTCCCCGCGATGTGCGATTCTATTCTATAGTTCTGCAGAATAGCATTTGCTCTATGTCCCACCCAGTCTCTTAGGCCGCCGGTGTCATTACAGATTTCCTGTCGTGGTCTTTCACTGACATCATTTCAAGCCAAATTCCCATCCTCTCTCCCAACCCTCTCTCGAGCCCCTTTGTCTAATCCTAAGAAAAATCCCTGGCCCCAGCACCAGACGATCCCAACCAGCCCAGGCAGTCTCACCCCCAGTTCTCGCTAGCCAAGCCACCCCAGCCTTCACAATACCACCAGCCTTCAGTCCCAGCACTGCCCTTGCCAAGTCTGGTTAATTAAGCAGCCAGATTTAAGGCCCTTATTGCAGCCACAGGCATCCCGTGATCTACAATCACTGGTTCTCAATGTCGGATCCGTCGACCACCAGGGTCCAGGTGGACCTTGACAGGTCTGTAACTCTGACAGTGTACAACA
The DNA here is from genome assembly GCF_964188405.1 of Protomyctophum parallelum. Taxonomy (NCBI): domain Eukaryota; kingdom Metazoa; phylum Chordata; class Actinopteri; order Myctophiformes; family Myctophidae; genus Protomyctophum; species Protomyctophum parallelum. Next base: position 15,787,932 of record NC_139710.1, read on the forward strand.
CAGTCAAAACAACACCATCAGTAAGGTGGAATATATATATATATATATATATATATATATACACACACACACACACTGAACTGCTTGTTTCCAATTAGTCTGCTGAGTGAGATGAGCGACCTATCTGCACACTGTAGCTAACAAAGGACTGTCTAAGTCTATGTCGCAGTCACCCGGAGCTAACCCAGTGTCTCAGAGTTACACACCCGTGTAAAGGTCTATTTGGACCGCTGGTGGTCCCTGCAGATGTTGAGAACCAGTGCCAATCTGAGAGTGACAGAGGAGATGGGGGCGGGCAAGTCAATTGTCATATAATGTCTTTTATGGGTCTCCTCCTCCACTCCACTGGGGTTTGTTTTGGCTGTAGCCTGGAGACCATCACGTGTTGGTGCCCTTGCAGCTTCCTTTCCGAGAGTGAACAGTGAAGCCTCACTGGGGTGGAAGGCAGCGCATGGTCTCCCCTGGGGTTTCAGATCAAACTATTCATGTAGTTGACCCCTCATTTATGCAGGTTTATGGCCACGTAATATTCACGTTCTGTTGAATGTACTCATGGCACAAACAACACTTGCATGACAAACATAATTGTATATTAATAAGACCGTAATGCAGCATAATACTCACAGACCCCACTTTCATCTAACCTTTCTAAATAATGCTTCCCGTGGCATTCTCTGCGTTACCTTCCATCTCTCATTTCCCATTCACATGCATCAACTTATTTTTCTCTTCTTTTCTTTTACCCTCTCTGTGCCTGTGCCTCAGGTGAAATCTCCATCACTGGTGGTGTTGAGTGACGAATGCGGCCGCACGCTGACCTCCTCGGACTTTGACCTTCGGTGTTTGACCCCCGACCCCAGAGTGGAGGAGGGGCTGTTGTGTTTCAGTAGCCACGAAGAGCTGGATTGCTTCAACCATGAAGCCCGGCAGGGCAACAGGCACCCCGAGCTGTTTGCTCTCTACCCGCCAGCTGATGAGGTGAGACCACGACTTCCCATACCTTTTCCGGACGAGACCCAAGAGAGAGTCTCCCTGGGAAAAAACATTCAATATGAATGAATCACTTGAGTCCGATGTTTTAAAATGTGAAAATAGCTAATTATTATTATTATTATTATGTTTTAATTTAATTTAAGTGCTATAAATCATTTTCAAACAATTTGACATTTGTTTGAAAGTTGCAGATTTTGTATTTATTTTTGTAATCTTTTGAAGAAATGTTGGGAAATGTATTTAGTAGGAAAGGTAAACAAAAAAGGGATATTTAGTCGTGACCCATAAAAATGGGTCAGTGAGTCCTGGGACCGTATGTCTGGGAAACAATGGGTGAGACCAAAGATAATTAAACAGCAGGACCGATCCATTGTGAGCTTGTATATCGGCTATTTCCGCCGCGTACAAGAGCGTATAATTAGGCAATTCACACAATCACACATACAGTATATAGAAGAAAACCTACATGCAGATACAGCACAGACATCACACGTGAATGTGGATATGAATCTGTGCATTTTTAATTGTATAAGTGTTCTTGTTGTGTGCAGGATGATGCAGTGGAGATCCGCCCCATCCCCGAACGCCCGAAGGAACATATGGGCGACCGCATCCTCGTCCGCTGTCAGGCTATCAAGTATGTCAATATGAGGAGGACGGGCAATAACTGTATAAATTATACAGCTGCAATCTGATCTCACAACTTATGACGGGGGAATCAACAGAGAGATGCATTATAGAGGCATGACCAACATGCGCACTACTGTCTTCTTTCATGAGAATGTGACCTTTTACCCAGCACTTAGCACACAGTGCATTCTTGTTGTACGCTACAACTAACCATGACTTAGACTGACTGTAGAGTAACATGCTGCCGCTGGCATGAAGCACTTCTGAAGCATAGAGCTGGGTGGGAGGGTTGAGGAGTGTGGCTTGATGGAACATCTTTCTCTGCAGCGGTTGTTGGGTCTTCTCTAGACCAGTGGTTCTCGACCCACATGATATTGAGGGGTCCCCAGATGACAGTTTAAGGACTTTTAAGATTTTAAGATTTTAACAATTTAACATGTAAAAAAAATTACAAAAAAGAAAAGAAAATCAATTCAGACAGACAGAACCTGCCAGGGACACACAAGTACGATTACAGCATCAAAAGTAATTAACAAACTATACTATAAAAACTGGTGAAACAGATAGGCCAAATTGCCAAATAATATGAGTACGAGGCAAAAAAAAGAAAATCTACAAGTTCACTGCTATTTTCACAATATTTATCTGTGGAGCCTCAACTCCTAAGTTCCTGTCCGAGTGGTGGGTCGCAGGCTAAAAAGGTTGAGAACCACTAAGTCTAGAGTCTAGAGTAGACCTTCACTTTCTGTGGGCAATGCTGCCTCTGTTCCTGTACTGTGTGTAAGTGCGTGTGCATACTGTATGTGTGTACTGTACATCAAGTATTCCCTTTTCCTCCCCTGTTCCCCTTTCCCTCATTTGCGATGTCTTCCTAACACACTCACAGTCGCACACACATTTACACTTACAGCTGTTGCTTGTAATGATTGATCACCAAGTGAGTGAGGCTGTGTCACAAGCTTAAGGTTAATAGCGCCTCATAATGGTCTCGTCATCACTCCAGTCCCCTCAAACACGTGTGGAGCTGAACAGGAAAAAGATCACCAAGTAAATGATGAATGAAGGCCTGTCAGTGAAGGGAACAAGTTTTTCCACATTTCTCAACATTGTAGGTGAAGTTGACAATCTTTGTCATAATCAGAACACGGTGGTATCTGTGTCCTCAGAGATCACACAACACATAGACACAGCCTGACACCCTCTCATACGCACACACATGCTAGTGTGTGCACGCATACACACACACACACACACACACACACACACACACACACACACACACACACACACACACACACACACACACACACACACACACACACACACACACACACACACACATTTACTCTCCCTTTCAATCTTCTTCTCCCTCATTCCTCCTCCGCTCCATAAACCTGCCAAATATTTGAGTTGAGTCCATTTCTCTGCTTTGGTGGTTTGGCGGCCTGCTATCCTAACCTTAAGTTGACTCATTTCATAATTTTGTGCACACATTGCCTCTCAACGCCACATTTCTCTGCACTGCAGAGATACAACAGAATACAATGGAATAGTTTTCAATGAGCATTATAGCATGAAAACAACATTATCTACTCTATTTGTTCATCCAATTGTTAGAATAAGTCTCTAAATTGACTCTTCCTCTTTGCTTTTCATAGGTTTGAGATTGACATCGAGCCTCTATTTGCTACCCTGGCCTTGTATGATCTGAAGGAGAAGAAGAAGGTAAGAAACCACGTCGCTGTTGAGGGCACAGCTGGTGCCCAACAACGTGACTGTAGGCCCCTGCAATATACTGTAATAGAAAACATCTAAGATTAATGTAATGCCACAGATCTGTGCGGTTTTATTGTCTTAGTTGCTTGGCATTCTGTTGTGGCAGTGACTGGGATCAGTGTAATCATGTACAGGGCTTAGGTCTCAGCAGGACATCTGGAAGCTCTGTGTGCTTTTCAGTACCGTACCCACTCATGTTGTGGTAGCAGTGTACACTGCTTTCCCAGACAACATCTTTGGACCACAGTATTTTTGCTATGTTTGCTATGGATTTGCACAGCTGTAAAGGTTGTTTTCTTTTTGGGGGGCGTTGGGGGGGGTTGGAAGGATTTAGTTTGTGCTTAAGTGCTCGGGAATCTCTCAAATGAGATGGGCTTTTAGCCTCTGGCCTTGTCTGCTATTCAGCACAGTTCCTGGTTGGCTTCTAAAGCCACTGCAGGATTGTTGGACATTATGGTCTGGTAGGAGACGGTGTATAATACAATATTGAGCATCATTGTACATTAGTCTTTTTTACAACTTCATGTAGGCAGACTGTCAAAATAGACATTTCCATGTGCCGATGCTTGCACTTTACCTCCTTGATATTTGCAGTCCTCCAGCCCACTCTCTAATGTGTTTGTCACATTGGCTTTAACAGTAGCAGCATCATTACATTAGTTCTTGAGCCCAGCTGTGTCCTTGTGAAGGGTGATACAACTTCCTGCTTATTGGATCAGAGACAGGATGTTGAAGTTATGAAATGCATCTCTGTCACAGTGGAGGACAAACTCTCCAGCTTGTTTACTCAATTCTGACTCGATGAGGTGGGAATATGAAACATATTTTATTGTTTTTTTTCCTCTCTGTATCTTGCTCTTTGTTTCTCAGTCTCTCCTCTGTGCCCTTTTATCTAGAATCCTGTTTTCTCCTTCGCATTTCTGTCATAATATTGTCCAATTTCCTTCCATTCTCACTCTCTCCTCCTGCTTCCCTTCTCTGCTTTCTCCATGGCTCACTGTAGAAGCACTGTTTGTTGTTTCACATTCATGAAATCGGCTGCAGATGTTCATATTATTCCATATGATTCTCCAGTTATAAATCCTGTCCTTCCGGACCTCTCATCAGGGCTTTTGTACAAGACGGGGTACATGCATACAGAGGATTTTGCGCATCAACGTTCAACACGGGTGCTGCCTCTGATCAACTGACCATACTGACCAAATGTATTTTGCAAGGAGTGAAATACTTCATATTAAGCTAGCTATGAGTTATCTACACTACAGTATGTTGCGATGGATGATATGGATATGGAAAATTCTGGTCTGCGTTATGTCTTATGAAATACACAAAAGATTGAATTTCTCCTGTGAAGTCTTCATTGTAATTCATTGGAGCCTGTATACTGTTTTGATTTAGTGGGCTCTTGGATATTTATTATTTTATTACAGTTTTCACTTTTATTATAAGTTTTATTTGATTCTTTGACATTTACAACTGAGTTTGAATGTCAAGAGAATACCCTTGAGTTTAGCCAGTTGTTTTCAGTTACCAGACAACAACCAGCTCAGTGGCGTTGTGGTTAAAGTGTCCGCCCTGAGACTGGTCAGGTCAGGGTTTGATCCCTGGCCGTGTCATGCCAAAGACTCTGAAAAATGGGACCCAATGCCTCCCTGCTTAGCACTCGGCATCAAGGGTTGGATTGGGGAAAGTTCCTACGACATATTAGCGTCATGTCCAGGAGGTGTACTTGTACATCAAGCTGCTTCACGCTACAGAAACAGAAAATTGGCTTACTTACCAGACGGCAACAAACTATATTCGTGAACACAAGCATTTAAAAATGCTACTGTGATCTCCTGAGAGGTGTCACTCTGAGGACCCTATGAATGTTACTCAAACTGACCATAGTAAGCAGTTAGTGTTATTAGTAGTTGGATAATTACAACATGCAATACCTAACTGCACATCCCTGTATGATACTTAATTAACCACTTTCAGCCTCACGTCCCTGTTTGGGGGCATCTTATCCTAAGCAAATATTGTCAAAAACTAGTGAAAGTAGCAGATCTACAAGCTCTCAGCATGTTTCAATGTGAGCCATTTATTGTTATGTTAGACAACAGGGCTAACCTAAATAAATAATATTAGTTCATTTCGCAGGGAATAAATTTGGAGTTCAGACCATTATGGCTTTCCAACAGGCCTTCAAATGCTTTTTAAGATGGAACGTCAGAGGAGGGGACAGCTATAGGGGCCTGACGAGGAGAAAGGAACGAGGGGGGTAGGAATTAATGGCTGCTTAATGGAGAGGATCACATGACGCTCACAACAGGAGAGGGGTCAGGGCATATGGTCATGTTCGTAGCCTGGGGGTCACAAGGGAGGCAACTGGAGGAACATCAGATCGGACTGAGCGGATAGCATTCCACACACACAGCCCTGCTTGCTCCTGTAGAGATTATTCAATAAATGAAATGAGCATCATGTAACATTGTGGATATTGATTTAATTTCCCCTCCATTGGGTACAGTGGGGATTCCGTTATGGAATTTTATATCCACTTTGGGAGAATTGTGTCTTCTCCTATGCTCACAAATGTATGGCAGAAATACACAGCATTACTGTAAGTAGTAAATAGCCACATCCAGTATGTGCTTTTAACACATTGTATTTTTTCCTCTCTTTTGTCCAGATATCGGAGAACTTCTACTGTGATCTGATCTCAGACCAGTTCAAGGGTTCCTTGAAGGCCCACACCCCTAATGTGGACCTCTCGACCCTGGCCAGGTCTGCCATCTTTTCCATCACATACCCCTCGTCAGACATCTACCTGGTCATCAAGGTAATAGCATAGAGCACTTATGTAGTACAGTAGCTACTAGGGCTGCCCACATTCATAGCCCAATAATCGATTAATTGGTCAGTTTGGTCTTAGACGACCAAGACTTTGTTTAGTTAGTTTAGTTTTTCCATGCTAAATTCATTATTTATTGAAGAATTTGGACATCTCTTTAAACTCTGGGTGCAGCAAACACAAGCAGTGATGTAAATAGGTTTTCAATGTAATGAGTCCCGGGATGCAGGGATGGTCTTTTAGATGAGTCCCAGGGACATTTTATGAGTCCCACTTCAATGACGTTAGGAGTCCTATTTTGCCATTTTTACAAATTGCAGCATTTAACTCCCATTTCATTTTATATGGTTATAATGTGGTTATATTCATGTAGAAAACAGAAGAAGAAATAACTAAAATAACTAAATCTAGCAAAATAAACTAGAATAAACAGTACAGTATAGTACAGTAGTGCATCCTGTGGATGCAGAAGTCGTTGTTTTATTGCGTCCCTTAACTATAAACTGCATTTTGGGATGCAAAATGCACTCTATTTTAATGTTTACACATTTGCAGATAAAACGACTAATTGATTATTCAACAAATGCATCATGACTATTGGTTGACTAAGGACAGTCCTAGTAGGTACATCTATGGTATTCACTGACCTAAAATTGCTCTGCTATAGAGCGTCGCAGTCCCGCCCCCTACCAGGGCCCAGGAAATGATTCTCCGTTAATTTTCGTCATTTCAAAAAGTATTTATTTAAAGATGTTTACGCCGCGGACAAAGCCAACTAGGCCGAACAAATAATTAGAAAGAAGAAAAAAACGGCAGGTTACAACACTTTTTTGTTGTTTTTCTTCTTTGTAATTATTTGTTTGGTCCAAAATATTGTGTTTGTTGTCATGAGTTGTCACGACTCGAGTTGGCTTTGTCCGCGGCGTAACCGTCTTTAAATAAATACCTTTTGAAATGTCTATGGGAAAAATGCATTGGGATTCATTTCCTGGGCCTGGCGTCGTCATGAAAGCGGGCGGGACTGCGACGCTCTATATTCAGACTTCTTCTGAAAAGTATTAGTTGCCATCGCTCAGACTTGTACACAGTACAATTCTCTGTATTAGACTCTCTGAGATGAAAGGGATCTTTACTGTGCATACATTTCTCGACAGACATCCATTACATACTGTTCCTCTGACAAACTGCCATGTATGTTCTTGTGTTTAAGTGTTCAACTGGCATGTTGAATCATGTTCTCGCTGTCCTTGCAGATTGAAAAGGTTCTTCAGCAAGGCGAGATCAGTGACTGTGCTGAACCCTACACAACCCTGAGGGAGAATGATTCAACAAAGGTATTCTAACCTTGCGGTGCAAAAGCACACCCCAATTACATTTCATATCCTGTGGGTACACTGTAAATATTTAAGTAATTTACTAGCCTCTGGACAACATCTAAAACACAAAAAAGCAACACATTATAACCTTTTTCGGGCTTTCTCTGAGCCTTTATTGATGGCGAGAGTGTAGATAGACAGGATACAGGGAGAGCAGTCATCATCATTTTTCGACCGCGGTCGAGATCATGGATTTCACAATGCCACGCCAGACTTCCCGGTCCTTCATTACCATTCCCAGTTCCTGCTTACTGATGCATGTGTCCCTAGCGATGACATCAGAGAACGACAGTTTTCTAACTCTGGTCTGCTTTGAGAAGGGAAGATATAACCTCATTGTCGGCTCTGTAGCAGTGGCCGGCAAACTGTGTTTTTCTGGATTGGACTAGTGAAGAAACACGGGGAAGGTTGCCGTATATTAGATCAGTCGATGGGTGGCTCTTCCAAGACAGAATTTGCGCTCTCATTAGAAGGCGGGTGTAAGTGCCATCCAACCGTTTCTCTTGTTTCTTTGAAAGTGTCCATGTCTCGGAGCCATAGAGTAGAATCGGCTCAACGGTCGTCCTAAATATTTGTACTTTTAGAGAGTAAAAGAGAGCAGTAGTGACCTGCAGCAAATGGTCCGTCTGGCCCAAGAGTTGAATTGGAGACTTTCTGTCGGGCATTTGAGCCTATGTGGTACGCACCTTGACCTCTTAGCTATTGGGCGCCTCGTGGCAACATTTTAATTCTGACTTTAACCACAAATAGCGTCCCTATTCTGGGGGCAAACATTCAGTGAAAATAGCTGCTCAGCGTGTGTCTACGTATGCCAGATCCCAGTTTTGTCATCTAACCTCTGGACTCTGTGGGAGTCCATGCTTCCACGCTGTCTTCTGACTCTGAGGAGGATGACCTGACCTGAATGACCCCTTCAACCCCCAGTCTTCTACATTCATCATGTCTCTGTTTGTCCGTCTAGTCTGTCTGTCTCCTTTTGTAGATCTATTTTCCAGTACGTTTTTAATAGCCATCTGTTGTCTGTGATTGATGTGTATAGAGCATATACGTTTTATATCGCTTTATGTGGATCTGTAACGGCACAGCTAAAAAACAACTTTATGCCCTGAGCCGGTTGCTAGGCAATGTCTTGCTCACCCCCTCCCCCCACGCACGGAACGTGCTCACGCATGCGTAGACTACTGTTATAATTAGGATCTTCTCTGGCTCTTTTTTCGAAACTACGTCGCTGTCCGTTGTGCCGATCAGACAACCGAGGTTCGGATCAGATTTTTTTTTAATTATTTTATCGCATCGCGATTTATATATAAACGTTTCTCGAAAAACGGATAGCTATCGTGAGCTAATGCTAACATTAGCCTTTTCTTACAATGGAGTACTTGAGTAGTACTAATCTCCCCAATTCCGACACTGAGCATGCTATTACCACTTGTGGCCACACACACAGTCTAAGTGTTAAAGGGGCACTCCGGTAAACAAAGTATGTCACATTGAAATGGTTAATCTTGTTCATTTATTTATTTGTCCTCAGAACAAGGACAAGCTGGAGAAGTTGCGAAAGCAGGCAGAGGTGTTCTGTGAGAGGTTGGGTCGCTATCGCATGCCCTTCGCCTGGGCCACCATCAACATAATGGATGTCATCAGCACCGCCACGCTAGAGCGGGACGTCCCAGACTCGGACAGCTATCGAGGTACGCATTTTGTAATTGTGTGCGCCTGACTGTGCGCATATCTAGAGTATCTAATTTGTGCCTCAAATGTGACACTTCTCAGTGTGCACATAATGTACAGTAGATCATTTTAGCGATTGGCTAAAATTAACAGCTGTGTTTTAATTGGTCTCTTGTGCCTGTACTTGCAGGTAAGTCCAGCAGTATGGACAGGAGAGCACAGATGCCCAGGAGGAACTCGGAGCGTTTCAGCAGCCTCGAGGATCAACCGTTTAATGTTTCTGCCTTCAAACCTGCTAACATCACCATCAGCACTTTATTTAAGCAGGTAAGATTGATCACACACACATAACTAAATTATTGTATTATTATTATTATTATTACGTCTTTGTGAGACTAATGGACCTTAACACACTGGGAGCGTGACAAATAAACCATCCGAAAATGGGAACATTGGGAACATTTCACAGCAACCTATTCATTTGGTAATGTCTCATTCATACGCTTCTGTTCATGAAAAACCGATCTGGTGTCAAAAAATACAATTACTTTGCTTTATCAGCACATAATTATTCGTATTCTGTGTGGATGCACTCATGACACAAATGCTCCCGGTGTGTACGGACATTTAGTTTGAAAGGAAGTTTGAAGTTTTGAAGTGGAACCTAAAAATCAAGGCCTGTTCTGCTGCCAGTTCAGTTTCTGCTCTACTTGCCAACTCTGACGCACGCACGCACGCACGCACACACACACACACACACACACACACACACACACACACACACACACACACACACACACACACACACACACACACACACACACACACACACACACACACACACACACACACATGCGTGACTGCCTGCCTGCCTGCATACCTGGCAAGTAATTTGTAAAATGTCCTGTGTCATTGTTTCCTTGAGACACAACAGATATACTACATTCCACTCATGCGAGAGAGACAGAGGCAGACATGTGGATAATATTTTCATGTGTTTTCATCCACATATACATACATACATATACAAAAGTCTGTGCAGCCACAATTTCAGTTGGTTTTCTAAAAAGCGTAAGTTCTCAAACCTTTACCTTTAAAGGACCCCCAAAATGGCCTAGCAGTCTGGGCATGAGCTTAGAGTCTGACCTTTGCTGCGTGTCTCACCCTGTCTCACTCTCCCTCTTTCCTGAGGGACTGTGACCAGCACCAGACGTCAACTCTTCGTTTGTGTCCTAGACTGCGCTGACATTCCTGTCAATAATGAGACATGCCCTTGTACTGGGACCGGGTGCAATGCAGAATGGCTGTAACGAGTGAAGTCGAACTCAATGAAATCAAACCAAAACAGTGCAACCAAAACTCTGTGTTCAACTAATTAGTCTTTGGAATGACAACCGTCAATTTATATGCTATATTTGTTATATTGAAAGAAAAATACTGAGGGTTGAGTGTCGTTTGAGTTGTATGTGTCTACTTTCTTGCACCCTTTACAGTTTACACCTTTTGTTTTTTCAGGAGGGAGATCGTTTGAGTGATGACGACTTGTTAAAGGTCTTGTCAGAAATTAAGAAGACATCTACTCCAAAAGGGAGATTCAAGACCATACCAGGTTGTGTTTCAACTCTGGAGCTCTATTCCTTTTCTTTTCCGATTTTTACTAAGTGTACTGTGCTCTGTATGGTTCTAATAATGTTGTGTGACCTCTCTCCTGGTGTTCAGGTACCATAAAACTGGACATGTCACCAGTCAATGACATGCCACCAGCCTGCCTCTCCTCAGAGCTCATCCCTCTGATCCCTGTGGCTGAGAAGAACATTCGACCAATCAAAGAGGTGCTGGAGTTCCCCTCCAATGAGGTGTTGGTACCGCACAACATCTACCGGTGAGTTTGTGTTCAACACATTTATACATACCATATGTATATATAGTATACATATACACACGGCAACGTCCTCGAGGTCCCCAGGACCAATTACGTAACTGGGGCGATAGAGCTTTTGATTTGGCTGCGGAATGCACTCCCCAATACTCTCAGAGAAGCCCCAACCCTCCAAACCTTCAAAACACCTCTTCCTTATGGCTATCTCCAGCTAACGACTCCACACCTCAGAGATGTTGTTGTTGTTATTATTATTATCACACGCACATTTGTGCACTGTGTATAAATTGTACTTTGTATCCCTGCTCTTCCAAGGTCTTAAACCTAATCTAAGTGTAATGTACCATGGAGGTATTTAAATACAAATAGCTTCAGGTGTAAACAAGACATGTGTTTTACAGACAATGTACTTCTACTAGAGATAGAAATAGTTAGTGTCACTCGTCATCTCATCGTACCAACAGTTTTGGTCCACCCTGTAATTCAAGGTGCCCGTGAGAGTGTCTGATAGATGAGCACTGTGAAGAGACACACTAAAGTACATGCTTTTACAGTGTAATTGTTAAAAAATAACATATCGACTCAACCTGTTTGACTCCATGTGCAAACAAGCCATGTGAATGATAATTACATGCTAGTGGATGTTTCTGCTCAATGGCATCTCCCTTGTATATCAGGTTTCAAGTGTTGTGTTAAAACCCCAGGCGGTCAACAACATAGTATAGTGATAGTAATTATCACTTACTGGTAGTCATTCAAACTATTATGGTTGGATAACTTGTTCCTCTTACATGACTGATATTTTACTATGCCAAGGTTGCCCTCCAGTGGTCTTCATAAGAATTGACAGAGTTGGCTGTCATATATACATGCATTTAGAAAACAGAACAAAAACTAAAAACAAACCATTCAAGAACAACCAAGGGAGGATGACCAAACCAAACATACAACAATGGTGAATGGTGCATTTATATAGCGCCTTTATCCAAGGTGCTTTATATAGATTGTGGATCGCATTCACCCATTCACACACATTCATACACTGATGGCGGCGGAAACCATGCAAGGCACCAACCTGCACATCAGGAGCAATTAGGGGTTCAGTGTCTTGCTCAAGGACACTAACTAACTCTGAGGGAGCCCGGGTTCGAACTGGCAACCTTGCAGTTACCATCCAGCCACTACCCCTGAGCCACCCCACAGCAACAACAACAACAATACACAAAGCACATAATGTGAATCATTGTATAGAATAGATCTGTTCTAATGAGACTGAGTCAAAACAGGATTAATCAGTTAATCTGAAGGTGAGAGGACAGCATAGTTTTAACTATTGAAAATATGTTAATGACCGAATATGAACAGGTAGATTGTTCCAGTCTGAAGGAGTGTGTTTAAGACTTGAGATAACATTGTGTATTGAACAGAAACGATGTGTGATTCCTCGCCTGTCTTCTCTCTGTAGGAACCTGCTCTACATCTACCCTCAGAGGCTGAACTTTGTCAACAGATTGACGTCGGCACGGAACATCAGCATTAAATTCCAGTTCATGAGTGGAGAGGACTCCAGCTGCTCGCTGCCTGTAAGTGCAGCTCTGAAACACACGGGCCCTCATTTATCAATCGAGTGTCAAATCTGCCACAGATTCGAGTGCAGGTTTCGTAGTACACCCACGTCGCCACGGCATTTATAAAGTGATCGCAAACAGCTGATCCTTCGTTAATTTCGTTCCGACGTTAATAAATGTGACGGCTGAAATATATCTGGCACGCCCTATGGAATCAAGCCTCGCCCTCGTTTTTGCGACATGAACACATGCAATACGATCCTTGGTTTCCGTGGTTACAGGAAAAAACTGTTTCTCTCGCTTGCCTTGCGGCTCCCTTTCTCATACATACACACACACACACACACACACACACACACACACACACACACACACACACACACACACAGACAGACGCACACGCAACTTGTTGTATCTTAAATAAATAAACCTGCATGAATTAAATAAAGCTGTCTGTTTCTCCTCTTGCTTCGCTTCCCTTGCTGCCCGCCTCACCCCCCGCACACACGCACGCACATATCGCAATTTTCAAGCAACTTTCACTGTGTGTTGTTATAGTTGGTATATTAAATTATTAAAGTCTTTTTAATTTAATATACAACAAGATATATTAGTGAACGAAAACCTGAACCTGTGAACCATGAATTAAATAACAAATAGGCACACACACGCGGCACGCCTCGGTTTTGCATAGGCGCTCCTCTTGTCCTGTCTGTCTGTCTGTCTCTCTCTATCACTGTGGTCCGTCCGTGACCAACTGACCATGCACGTTCCGTTCGACAGTCTATTTAGATTGCCTCGCAGTCGCTAGTCGCTGCAGGGCTGTCAACTGTCAATTATATTAATGTGCAGCCAAAATATATGGTACTGGTGGTGGTGGGCTGACTCATGGCTGGGTTAGCCGATGCGGTTCCCCTGCATGCACTTGCGCTGGCACGGCACATTGGCATTCCAGTGACGCGTCGGGTTTATTAAACGAGGAGGAGATTGCATATACCGTAACTCCAGAAAGACATTGGCCTGCTGTAGATTTGGCTACAGTATATAGGCTACCCATGCATGTTGGGAATCTCCACAGCTGCATTGCACTATAGGCTACTTTCCAACGTCATGGAAATATTCCAGCACAGACAGCCCAAATCCTCGCATGTATGCGCTCATGCAAAACACTTTAAATGGCTTAAATCAAGCGCGATTTTAATTGTAAAGTTGGAAAGCTCCTACAAATTTCATATGACACAAAGACACATCTTGTAGGTCTATTCATTTTTTCTTAGCCCATATACATACATTTTTATATTAACATTTTAGGAGTAAATACATATGTTTCGATGCCTTTGGCAGCCTCTCAGCTGGTCAGACAATGCTGCTCCGCCGTTCTACGACAGAAAAACAGGTGAGGACAAAGCGTACGCCAGCTCCCGAGCAGACGTGAGTTTTGAACGTTGTCAAGTTCAATTTCAAGCTTTGCCGGAAATGGTAAATGTCGAAAATGTCGGTAATTTCGGCGTGCACCCATATTTTGGCGTACGCACGGTTGATAAATGAGGGCCATGGACTCCAAATGCTGCTGATACCACAGCAGAACTGATCAGTCCGTCTACAAGCTTGTAGTCCAAATGCTGCTGATACCACAGCAGAACTGATCAGTCTGTCTGCAAGCTTGTAGATCAGCTATTTTCTTTACAGTATATCATTGCACCTTTTCTGTCCAACTTTACTTTTCAGGAAATGTAAAAAAAAGATCCAGTAAAGTTATTATTTAGTTACAAGCCCTTGTTAATAACTTACTTTTCATTGGTTGAATATTCAGATGTTCATAAAACCCACAGACAAATGTCATTAGGAATGTCATTATAGGCAAAAACAAATATTGAAAAAGATTGGCTTTTGTAGCTTGGCTATTTTTGACAACAAACATAATGTTTAAGTGGTTAATGCCTTTTGTATTAGATTCACTTTGTGTAATTTAATCGATTTGAAGGATTTAATCATTTTCACCCTGTTTTTCACTCTCAATTCAAAGGTATTTTTCGGGAAATCGAGCGGTCCTGAGTTTGTGCGGGAGGTGTACACTCCTGTGACGTACCACAATAAGTATGTGGACGATACTGCTTTCAAACTAATAAACCACATCACAGGTTGCTACATATAATGTTGTCATAAATGTGATTATAATTACAGATTCTCTCTCTCTCTCTCTCTCTCTCTCTCTCTCTCTCTCTCTCTCTCTCTCTCTCTCTCTTACTATATCTCTTGATTGCTTGCTCGCTTTCTCCCTTCCTCTCTCTTCCTCTTCCCATTCACCCTGCTCTCTCTCCCTCCATCCCTCTGTCTCTCTCCCTCTTCCCACTCCCACCAGGTCCCCAGACTTTTACGAGGAAGTGAAGGTGGCCCTTCCCGCGCGACTGACCGAGAGACACCACCTCCTGTTCACTTTCTATCACATCAGCTGTCAGCAGAAACAGAACCAGAGTGGCAGCTGTGAGACGCTCATAGGATATTCAGTAAGAGTTCTGACCCCCTGTGCAGTGTGCAGCTACAGTAGGCCTGTCACAGTTATTACGTACCCGCCTGATCACAATTATTTTAGACGCAATTCATTTTGCATAATTATTTTTATTTATTAATTTGTATAGAATCACTCATTTCAAAAATATATTTTTTATTTTTGTTTGTTTGTCATGTTTATCATTTTTTGGTATTTTAAAGTATACAAACAGAATAGTAATTTTTATTTAATATATTTTAATTTATTTATATATCCTTATATATCCCAAAAGCACAATTAAATCGATAATCGCAATTATTTGCAAAAAATAAAGTTTATTTACAACAAAAAATTATCATAACAGCCCTATGTACGTAGTACGTACTACTACCTTGCAAGCAGCACCTTTGGAAGCAGGAACGGTTGGGGTTTGGTCACTTTGGTGAGGTGCTGATCTTCAAGGGTTTGGTCACTTTGGTGAGGTGCTGATCTTCAAGGGTTTGGTCACTTTGGTGAGGTGCTGATCTTCAAGGGTTTGGTCACTTTGGTGAGGTGCTGATCTTCAAGGGTTTGGTCACTTTGGTGAGGTGCTGATCTTCAAGGGTTTGGTCACTTTGGTGAGGTGCTGATCTTCAAGGGTTTGGTCACTTTGGTGAGGTGCTGATCTTCAAGGGTTTGGTCACTTTGGTGAGGTGCTGATCTTCAAGGGTTTGGTCACTTTGGTGAGGTGCTGATCTTCAAGGGTTTGGTCACTTTGGTGAGGTGCTGATCTTCAAGGGTTTGGTCACTTTGGTGAGGTGCTGATCTTCAAGGGTTTGGTCACTTTGGTGAGGTGCTGATCTTCAAGGGTTTGGTCACTTTGGTGAGGTGCTGATCTTCAAGGGTTTGGTCACTTTGGTGAGGTGCTGATCTTCAAGGGTTTGGTCACTTTGGTGAGGTGCTGATCTTCAAGGGTTTGGTCACTTTGGTGAGGTGCTGATCTTCGGGAACAATCTTAAAAAGAAGGAAAAAAGTTGGCACACTCCAAATGCAGTGATTTATTTGATTGATGTTTCAGAATCAACAGAAGCAGCACATTTTGAACTGCATGAAGCCTACAGTTATAGTCCCTACGCTGTGGTTAACAGTTAGCGACTTGTAGAATGACTACTAAACTCACACCGCCAAGCACTGTGACTGTGAGCTTATAGATGGTCTATGTAGAGGGACAAAAGGAGCGGACCAACTGTAGAACTCCGAGGGAACCTGGTAAACTAAGTACATAGGGCTTAAGACTTAAGACTTTAACCACTTAATAAGTGGTTAAATGCTATGTCTGCTGAGACTGAACACTGCGTTGTTTGTTGTGTCTGAAGGGATACACACATCCCTTACAGGTACAGTATATACACAGTGACATCCTCAGTGTTAAGTTAACACACAGAGTGCACTCTCTGAGTCAAATGAACGCTAAGGTTTGCCTCAAGAATTAACATCTGGTCGTTTTAGTGGGCTTACTTATTCCCCCATTTAATTTGAATTTTTTACTTAAACCACATAAGTGATTAAGGTTTAACCCATTTTGGGCAGGAACCCCTTTTGGTGTTATTTATGTTATGCTTTAGCTTTTGAAAAATAGCAGATCTACAAGCTCATAGCGCGCCACCGAGTGGCGCTCTACGAGCTTGTAGGTCTGCTTTTTTTTGAAAAATCGAAGAACGACTGACATAGAAACATGTCAAACAGACATTTTTAGAATCTGATCTCAGGTCAAAATGGGTTAAGTGATTCAAACCATGTCACCATTACAATATCCCAAATCCCATGCAGTAGTGTCATATCACAATATCCACCATGTATACAGTACACACATACTGAGAGCTATCCACTGTCTCTGCCTCTCGCCCAGTGGCTTCCCATACTGAACAGTGACCGCCTGCAGACGGGTCAGTACTGTCTCCCCATCGCCCAGGAACGGCTGCCTGCCAACTACTCACTGCACTCACCTGAGGTACGATTCAGCGTCCTAACACTGGACTGGACTCTCATTTATCCATTCTGTTTTTATTTCTATCATCGAGGCTAGTACGTGTATACAGTAGCATATATCTGTAGTATTACCAGCTATGGAACGGTGGGCACAGTTGGTAGTGCTGTCGCCTCACAGCTAGAAGGTCCTGGGTTCGATTCCCGCTGGGGACGCTGTGGGCACTGGCGGCGTGTTCCCTCCTCCGCGTCATCAGTGCCCATACCCGAGGCAGGGGTTGGCGATAGGGCCTTTCTGTGTGGAGTTTGCATGTTCTCCCCGTGTCCACTAGGGTAGATACCCTCACAAAAACATGCCGTAATCCTGGTCTCTAAAACTACTTCCCCCTGGCCAGCCGGGGCGCCTGATGGAGGGGAAAGGAACTGGTTGAATAACGTGTCCCTTCCACACGCTACGTCCGGCCGGGGAAATTCCCATCTGTCAGGTGGAAAGAAGCAGCTTGGACTCCTCATGCATAGAAGGAGGCATGAGGTCAGTCCGCTGCCCCCCCAGGTTGGCAGAGGAAGTGTAGCGCCCAGGATTACATTAGATAATTGGCACTGGGTGAAAAGAAAACTGGGTTACAAAATCGTGGTATAAAAATTAAAAAAAGAAGAAATCTATCTCTTTGTCCATGTAGAAAATGCCCACCCAAGTCCCTCCTGTTAAGTGGATGGAGAGTCATAAAGGACTGTTCAACCTGGAGATTCAGGCTGTGTCCTCTGTACATGCACAAGTGAGAAATGGACGCACGCACGCACACACACTCACAAATATACACTGAAAAGAAAATAATGACTACAAAATCTGTCTGTCTTGTACATGATAACCACCATTGCATATCTAATACAACACTCTGCTCCCAGGACAACCACTTGGAGCGTTTCTTCACCCTCTGCCACGCCTTGGAAGGCGGCGCCTCGTTCCCCCTGCGGGTCAGGGATGAGAAGATTGCAGAGAACAAGCTGGAGCAGGAGCTGAAGCTCAGCATCATCTCCCTCTCCTCCTCCAGACTAGAGCCGTTGGTGCTCTACCTCCACCTGGTGCTGGATAAGCTCTTCACCCTCATCATGCAGCCCATGGTCATTGCAGGGCAGACTGGTGAGTTACACCTCATTCATAGTCCATATGGCGGGGCACACGCTTGCCTAGTGGTCCAAGCGCATACCACATATATTATAGGCACATGCCTGGCAGCCTGTCGCGGGTTTGAGTCCCGGCCCCGACGACCTTTGCTGCCAGTCTCTCTCTCCATGTTTCCTGTCTATCTCCACGTGTCCTATCAATAAATAAAGGGTTGGGTTGAGCTATTTTCAGTGAATGACACTGTTATGCGATGAAATAGTACATTAAGCTTTAGAGATATGTGTCTGGGCGGGCCAGGGAATCAAAGGAATGCTAAATTCAACCTCCATTGGAATATTGACAAATTGGAACAAATTCGCCTTTACGCCACTTTTTATTCATTAGCTTTATTATAATATAATATACTATCATTTTGCAACATTATTGTAGGAGCCTCTAATGTTGTTTTGCATTTGCTTTTACAACAGCCAACTTGGCTCAGATAGCCTTTGAGTCGGTGGTGTCTGTCGTCAATAGTCTCCATAACAGCCTGGAGCTGAGTAGAGACCAGCAGGGCAGGAATGGCCTTCTAGCGTCCTACCTCTACTGGGTGTTTCGTCTGCCTGATGCAACGCGAGATATCCAGCTTGCAGGTACCTTATTTATCTTCCCGGTCAAAAAAATAAATAACCAGATTAATTATATTTTTGATTAAAATATGTCTTACTGTGTGTGTCCGTGTGCGTGCGTGCGTGCGTGCTCCCGTACGTACATACACATGGTCCTGCTGTATATGTAGGTCCAGGCAGTTCGTTGCCAGCTGCAGAGAATCGCTGCAGCACCATGAGCCGGGCTACAGCGTCTGCAGTCGGCAACATGCTGCTCCAGTCCAGAGCGCGCAGCAGCAGTAACCCTGACATCCCGGCTCCACACTCCTCTGCTGAGGATGCAGAGGTTAAAAACATCCTGGCCTCCAAGGTACGGCTCAGCACATACCTGCCATGTTTGCACTAATACATGGATGGATGGACCAATGACCATCATGTCTAGATGAGCTGCCAACAAACAGTCAAACACCATGTTTTTGTTCTTGCTTACTGTAAATAGCTCTGGATTCAGAGTGTCCGCTGAATGCCTAAATTGAATTTAAACAAAAGTTAAAACAAAATTTGTAGTGTCTTCAAAGAAGAACTGTTAAATACAGACACATCCACCACATTCATCACGTTCATTGTGATGGAACCTGTGTGTTTCCGTGTTCGTCTCCAGGGTCATAATAACCCAGGCTGCCGCATGTCTACCTATGTTGATGCGAGCAACCAGGGCTCCACTGGAGGCACCAGACCCTCCAACAGAAAGGTAAAGATCTTTTATACTATCAGTAATGTGTATTATGTCTTTTACTAATACTATTATAAGCAACATGAACCCTATTGTCTCTAATCTGGGACAGTGAACTTATAGATCAGATATTTTCAGTGAAGACGTTTTGTGTAGATTGAAAATAGTATAGAGCCGTGGGGGCCCGCGGCCATCTAATTATATAGGGTTTAAACGTTCAATGACAGTTTGGTAGAGGTTTCACTTGTGTAGTTTGTTACCATGATGTAACTCCAGATATTGGCGCGATATCTTGCTCTGTTGATTAGAAATTTATATTCAGTCTAAAACAGTCTCCTCGTCATCGTCACTGCATGGTAAAACAGCTCTCTTGTACAATGAAGGTCCTCCTCAAAAAAGATCTGGGTCCAGTCAAAAATGTCTAAATAAACGTGAAGTTGACATTTTTCTTTAACAGAAGGGTTAACTAGTGTTTGTGATGTTATATATTGGTATTTTGGATGATGAGTTCCTAATCAATGGAGCAAAATATCTTGCCAGTGTTTGGACTTACATACATCATACACAACCCAAACCTCTTTCAGACTATATAACAGTGTCATTGGATGTCTCATCTACACTGCCTCACTGGTCCTGGTCTGGCAAAATATATGCTATTATATGACATAAAAGAATAAAAGAGATTCCCCAAAATTCGTTGATCTCTTCTTTTGTTACCAGTAGTTACCACAGGGGGGCAGTGTGACATTAAACTCACAAGTAAATGAATAAATGTCTGATGCATAGGTCTGATGTCAAAAGTTCCCTTCATTCATCCTCCTGTTTATAGCTCAGCCTATATTCTTCTGAGTGAATGCACATAATATCTGTGTTGGTTGAATGAGTAACAACCCTCCATTAGAAGCAATGTGCCCTGAGTGAGTGGCTCTGTGTTCTGTCTCTTGCAGCAGTTCCATGAGGAGCTGGCCCTGCAGATGGTGGTCAGCACAGGAGTCTGCAGAGAGAACGCCTATAAATATGCCTGGTTCTTCTTTGAGCTGTTGGTCAGTATTCTAATCTATATGGGCCTGACTGTTCATTTAATAACTGTTACAAATTAATAAATGGACACTCTGAATTTTACTGTAATGCACTATTACTGTATTTCTGTCATTTTAGAATTAATAGGTGTGTGTGTGTGTGTGTGTGTGTGTGTGTGTGTGTGTGTGTGTGTGTGTGTGTGTGTGTGTGTGTGTGTGTGTGTGTGTGTGTGTGTGTGTGTGTGTGTGTGTGTGTGTGTGTGTGTGTGTGTGTGTGTGTGTGTGTGTGTGCACTACAGGTGAAAAGCATGGCTCAGCATGTCAATCATCTGGAGAAGCAAAATATTCCTCGAAGGAGTCGCTTCTCTGACCGCTTCAAAGACGACGTCACCACCATTGTTAGCGTGGTTACCGCTGAGATCGGAACCATCCTGGTCAAGCAACAAAAGGTATGGCTGATGACTGCTATGTTATTTTTGGATCTCTTAAATCGCAGTGTGTTTATCCTAAACTTTAGCCCAAAAACTCATTCAAAAGAGCTGATCTCTTGGGGGTGACCTCCGAGGCGTGGAGGTTAAACACTCGCCCACCGGGGCATTAGCCCAGGATTGCTTTCCAGAAGTGGCATGCCTCCTCCTCGCTCCAGCGAGCACAGCATTTGTGGGTTTGAGGACGGGAAGCCGGCAAGGGATTGTGTCCTTTTCACTGCACTATTGACACCTGCTGATTGGCGTGTGTGTGTGTGTGTGCGTGTGCGTGTGCGTGTGCGTGCGCGTGTGCGCGTGCGCATGCGTCTGCCTCTGCGTGTGTGCGTGCGTGCGTGCGGTCAACTGAGTAGACTAAATCACTGTGTCCCAAACAGTAGGTCAGGACCAAATTGTGGGTCCTAAACCGATTTTATTTGTGTGTTGCGAGTAAAAATAACTTCCACAAATTTACTTTACTTGCTATTTTCATTAGTTTGGGTCCTGGGGAGACAAATTTCTCTTTTGGGTCACAGACTAAAAAGTTTGGGAACCACTGGACTAGATGATCCAGTTACTGCCTGCAGCGAGCTTTGTACAACAGGCACTGGTGGAGCTGATGCCTGCGTGTTTTTGGGGGGGATGCGGTATGCACCTTATTACATTATTGATTGCCGTTTGTTGATTCCTCTTGTTGGTTTTTCAGGAGCTGGAACAGGCAGAGAAAGTCAACATAAGCCTGGCGTTCTTCCTCTATGACCTGATGTCTCTCATGGACCGGGGATTTGTCTACCAACTGGTCAGAAACTACTGCAACCAGGTATGACCTAGTCCTCATACTTGTTGCACATTGATAAAGGTTAATTTAACCCATTTAGACCTGAGTTAAAAACATTCACTTTGAATGAATATATATTCAAAGATTTGCTCCACATTTTTACGATTTTTCAAAAATAGCAGACCTAAAAGCTCGTAGCGCGCCACTCGGTGGCACGCTATGAGCTTGTAGATCTGCTATTTTTCAATAGCTAAATTATAACATAATGTTTAAAACACCAAAAGGGGTTAAGAAACCCAAACGTCATTTACTTGTTTCTACATAGATTCAGTTCATGAAGTTCCTCTTCGGAACAGTATAGTTTAATACTGTCTATTATGTTAACAGAGTCGCATCCCATACAAACAGTATACCTTACAGTTGCAGAACTTCAGTGAAAACCTATGAATCTGTGGCCTCCACTACTGTATATGAAGTCTTTGGTCTCGCACTATATGGGGTAACAATACCCCATACTCCTTACTCATGGCCTGGCGATGAAAATATTGTCAAGATCATGGATATGTATGATGTCTTTTGAAGATTTGCCCTTAAAATATGACACATGACGTCAACGAGATTTTCTGTAGAGGGAACAAAGGAGTTGGCCAAGGATAGAACCCTGGGGAACCCCGGCCAACAAAGTATAATAGGGTTTAAGGCTTACAGATAAGGAGGTACCAAAGAAAATGGTACAATATCTGATTAATTTGTTAGGATGTCTGAGGAATCCTCAGAGAGTAAACGATTAGCTTGGTGTATTGATTTTATTATGGACATAGCAGTTGATGAATTGCAGGGAGTTTGTCATGTAGCTCAATTTCAGACGATCAATGCAAGATTTAAATTATTACAGTACAAGTGGACTATGTGTACACATATTACCCCATCTCTACTCCATTGTTTTGATGCCAATACTACAGACCAATGTGTAAAATATAGTGTGAGAAAGGCACATTGTTTCACTGCTTAAGGGAGTGCCTGGGAATCATGAACTTTTGGAATGATGTACTGGGAAACAATTGCCGGGTGGGGGGAGGGGGGCGTTGCCAGTATGTCTGCAGCTGTGCATCCAAGGTCTGTTCCCTTTTTACAGTGGTTGGCACATTTTCATTTATAAAGCCACCATTGGGCAAATGTTGGCTATTTAAAATTTTTAATTGTAAAACAAGTTCATATAACATCCGCTCCCATAACATGCAACCTTTTACCGTCCCTTGTCCGTCCACAACATTTGGGAAGATTGCTTTTAGTTTTCACGCTCCATGATGGTCTTGGAATCAGCTCCGGAAAGACATTAAACTGGAGCGCTTCGTCGCTTTGGGGGGTTTCAAAAGTTTACCTCAGATTTAAAAAACTCAGGTCTGCAGCTGTTTTACTTTATTTGTGTTGTGCTTTTGTTTTCGCATTGTATGTTGTGTCGTAATCCCTGCTTGTTGCTCACTTGAGTCCCATTGAGATAACCATCTCAATGGGACTCACCTGGACAAATGAAGGATTAAATGCAATAAAATAAATGGTCTCTTACGAGCTATACACATAGTTGCAGATGTCAGACAATGCTCCAGGCTTCCTTTTGAGAAATTGACTTGAATCTTCCAAGAAGACATTACTTCTACATTTGAAAAATAATCTTTTGGGATCTGTTTTTTCAGCTTTTTGTGTAGTGCAATCATTGTTTAGTTCTTTGTTTTTAGCTTTATTTATTTATTAAAATGTTGTGTAATGTGGGAGGCAGAAGTGGAATGTGGAGTTGCATAATAATAATCTATATTGTAGGAACAAAAATGGATATATTTGTAAATTCCCCCCCGACCCATATTCTGGTTCCTAGATGTCTGCTAAGAATGTCCCCATGCCCACACTGATCAGCATGTTCTGGTTCCTACTTCCTAGATGTCTGCTAAGAATGTCCCCATGCCCACACTGATCTGCATGTTCTGGTTTCCTAGATGTCTGCTAAGAATGTCCCCATGCCCACACTGATCAGCATGTTCTGGTTCCTACTTCCTAGATGTCTGCTAAGAATGTCCCCATGCCCACACTGATCAGCATGTTCTGGTTTCCTAGATGTCTGCTAAGAATGTCCCCATGCCCACACTGATCAGCATGTTCTGGTTTCCTAGATGTCTGCTAAGAATGTCCCCATGCCCACACTGATCAGCATGTTCTGGTTTCCTAGATGTCTGCTAAGAATGTCCCCATGCCCACACTGATCAGCATGTTCTGGTTTCCTAGATGTCTGCTAAGAATGTCCCCATGCCCACACTGATCAGCATGTTCTGGTTTCCTAGATGTCTGCTAAGAATGTCCCCATGCCCACACTGATCAGCATGTTCTGGTTTCCTAGATGTCTGCTAAGAATGTCCCCATGCCCACACTGATCAGCATGTTCTGGTTTCCTAGATGTCTGCTAAGAATGTCCCCATGCCCACACTGATCAGCATGTTCTGGTTTCCTAGATGTCTGCTAAGAATGTCCCCATGCCCTCACTGATCAGCATGTTCTGGTTTCCTAGATGTCTGCTAAGAATGTCCCCATGCCCACACTGATCAGCATGTTCTGGTTTCCTAGATGTCTGCTAAGAATGTCCCCATGCCCACACTGATCAGCATGTTCTGGTTTCCTAGATGTCTGCTAAGAATGTCCCCATGCCCACACTGATCAGCATGTTCTGGTTTCCTAGATGTCTGCTAAGAATGTCCCCATGCCCACACTGATCTGCATGTTCTGGTTTCCTAGATGTCTGCTAAGAATGTCCCCATGCCCACACTGATCAGCATGTTCTGGTTTCCTAGATGTCTGCTAAGAATGTCCCCATGCCCACACTGATCAGCATGTTCTGGTTTCCTAGATGTCTGCTAAGAATGTCCCCATGCCCACACTGATCAGCATGTTCTGGTTTCCTAGATGTCTGCTAAGAATGTCCCCATGCCCACACTGATCAGCATGTTCTGGTTTCCTAGATGTCTGCTAAGAATGTCCCCATGCCCACACTGATCTGCATGTTCTGGTTTCCTAGATGTCTGCTAAGAATGTCCCCATGCCCACACTGATCAGCATGTTCTGGTTTCCTAGATGTCTGCTAAGAATGTCCCCATGCCCTCACTGATCAGCATGCGTCTGGAGTTCCTGCGTATCCTGTGCAGCCACGAGCACTACCTCAACCTGAGCCTGTACTTCAGTAGCCCCGCCTCCGCCCCCGCCTCCCCAAACCCATCCATCTCCTCGCAGGTCAGTTCACCTGTCACTCCACTGTACAGTGTACACCACTTCAATGTGTCCACATCTCAACAGACTGGGGGTCCTCGGGGTTACTACGGGGGGATCTTTGTGTGATTTTACCGTAACCACTTGAACCCTAATTTTCGGACGGGAACATTAGCTGAAAATAGCAGATCTACCAGCTCACAGCGGCTTGAGAGATGGTTGTGAGATGGTAGATCGGCTATTCATTTTAGTTTTTCTTTCAAAATGTTCCAAATATGGGAGAGTTCTGCAGTGTTCATAAATGGTAATGTCAAATTGTGTTTTTGCCATTCTCTGACCTTCCCTCTGTCTTTTCACGCAAAAGACAAGTTCCGGTACTTGTAGCTTCCAGGAGCAGCAGAGGATTCTGGGGCTTTTTGAGCTGTCACTGGAGTTCAAGCAGCAGCACTACCTCACAGGCCTACTGTTGACAGAGCTCAGCGCTGCACTGGACATGGAGTCAGAGGGGTACGCGCGCGCACGCACACACGCACACACGCACACACGCACGCACACGCACACGCACACGCACACGCACACGCACACGCACACACACACACACACACACTTCCTTTGGGATCGTTCAGAGGTGGGCTGAGGTGACACAAGTCAAGTCAGATGGCTGGAGTATATTGATAACTAGATGACCCATATATCCTACAACCAATGAAGAGACATCTACATTACATTGCGGTCATGGCAGAAATTCATTATTCATTGGCGTGCTTGTACACACAAGTACAACTTTGAATCAATGTCTCTTGTGCCGCATGATTAAGCGGGATTTATGATGTCACGTTTACAATAGAAATCTATGCGGATGATTTCACAGTATAATACGCTGGTTGATGGTTTGCTGCTGTGTTATCATTAGCCAATTATTAATTATTTAACAATTATCAAAACGTGTGCGCGTGCGTGCGTGCGAGCGGAAAGCTACAGAGGGAGGCCATCAAAGCCTCCAGACTGCATGCTGAACTGTAATGTTCACCTGTGTGTGTGTGTGTGTGTGTGTGTGTGTGTGTGTGTGTGTAGGGGTAAGGTCCAGAGGAGAGCCATCACTGCCACATACAGTCTGCTGTGTGCCCACGACCTGGACCACCGCTGTCTTAAACCTGAGGTCAGGTCCAAGGTCGCCACCCTCTACCTCCCCCTGGTGGGCATTATCATCGATTCCATCAACAACCTGGATTTCACTGGTACACACACACACACACACACACACACACACACACACACACACACACAAACACAAACACAGCACAAGGGGGTTGTTTCACTTATGAAAAGTACTGATAGGAGCACTTTTGTGGTAACTTTTTGCTTTGACTAGCATGTTTGACCCTTGCTTGTCTCCATAGTCTCTGAGGGACGTGGTGGGAAAAACAAGACAGGCGGACCTGAAGACGACCTCGAAAACGTCCCTCCCATCAATCAGTCTGTTGCCATGGCAATTGCCGGGAACCCCTTCAACACCCTGGCAAGAAACGCTCTCGTTTCCATGGCCTCGATGGTGAGATGTTCTCTGATCCATTCCTCATGGTTTACGGTGCTGGTGAATATCAGCATGGTTTACGGTGCTGGTGAATATCAGCGGGTTTACGGTGCTGGTGAATATCAGCGGGTTTACGGTGCTGGTGAATATCAGCGGGTTTACGGTGCTGGTGAATATCAGCGGGTTTACGGTGCTGGTGAATATCAGCGGGTTTACGGTGCT
The DNA here is from genome assembly GCF_964188405.1 of Protomyctophum parallelum. Classification (NCBI taxonomy): domain Eukaryota; kingdom Metazoa; phylum Chordata; class Actinopteri; order Myctophiformes; family Myctophidae; genus Protomyctophum; species Protomyctophum parallelum. Next base: position 15,814,829 of record NC_139710.1, read on the forward strand.
GGTGAATATCAGCATGGTTTACGGTGCTGGTGAATATCAGCATGGTTTACGGTGCTGGTGAATATCAGCGGGTTTACGGTGCTGGTGAATATCAGCAGGTTTACGGTGCTGGTGAATATCAGCATGGTTTACGGTGCTGGTGAATATCAGCATGGTTTACGGTGCTGGTGAATATCAGCAGGTTTATGGTGCTGGTGAATATCAGCAGGTTTACGGTGCTGGTGAATATCAGCATGGTTTACGGTGCTGGTGAATATCAGCAGGTTTACGGTGCTGGTGAATATCAGCATGGTTTACGGTGCTGGTGAATATCAGCAGGTTTACGGTGCTGGTGAATATCAGCATGGTTTACGGTGCTGGTGAATATCAGCGGGTTTACGGTGCTGGTGAATATCAGCATGGTTTACGGTGCTGGTGAATATCAGCAGGTTTACGGTGCTGGTGAATATCAGCAGGTTTACGGTGCTGGTGAATATCAGCAGGTTTACGGTGCTGGTGAATATCAGCGGGTTTACGGTGCTGGTGAATATCAGCGGGTTTACGGTGCTGGTGAATATCAGCAGGTTTACGGTGCTGGTGAATATCAGCATGGTTTACGGTGCTGGTGAATATCAGCAGGTTTACGGTGCTGGTGAATATCAGCGGGTTTACGGTGCTGGTGAATATCAGCATGGTTTACGGTGCTGGTGAATATCAGCATGGTTTACGGTGCTGGTGAATATCAGCATGGTTTACGGTGCTGGTGAATATCAGCAGGTTTACGGTGCTGGTGAATATCAGCAGGTTTACGGTGCTGGTGAATATCAGCATGGTTTACGGTGCTGGTGAATATCAGCGGGTTTACGGTGCTGGTGAATATCAGCATGGTTTACGGTGCTGGTGAATATCAGCAGCGTCATTTGTTTTTTAAGTGTGCGTTACGTTGTTTGAAATTGAAACGGTGCGTGAACAAGTGTGTGCATAGTATAATGTGTGTGTTGTGGCTCATAACAGGTGAGCTGCTAGAGGAGATAGATTGATTAGCTGTCAGAGCCACACACGCACTTCATCCATCCTGGAAAATCATACACACACACGCTCGCTCGCGCACACATGTCCGGGAGAGATGGTTTATGGGCAGGCATTGGCATCGTGAGTGAACAGGGCCGTCTTGTCTGACACACACATCCATCAAATGAAGCCATAGCGACAACACAGGCACTAAAACCTGAACACACACCACTCTTCTCTTACGGCCGCTCAGCTTTTTTCCAACAGATGTAATGTATGTTGTTATACAAAAGAGGAGGGGAGGGGGGGATTTTCCACACAGCAATACGATTGCTGCCATGGGCACATAAAGGAAGGGTCTAGCAAGGGCTCTGTCTTTATTTGCCTAACTTAGTTTAGTTAGAAACTTAGACACTGTTTTCATCTTGTCCCCATAGATGGTTTCTCAGACATCCTGTGGACTTTATTTAACAAATAACACTTTTGATGACCTGTTCTGCAGGATTCTTATCCTCTATTTAAGCAGGTAAAGTCTAATTGAAATAAAACATCACACCCGTGTGAACTAAGTTGTGCAACTCCCCTCTCTCCCCCCCCCCTCTCTCTCATTAGCAGGCAACAGTGCAGCACTATCTCTCTCTCTCTGTTTCTAGCACAACAGCACCCCTACTGGTACTCATAGTCATACTGGTGCTCATTAACACACACATTAACGTCACATAGGTGAACACGGACATTGCTGTTCCTTGGAGTGGTTGCACCACTCAAAATTACTATAACAAAAATATAGACTGACTTATATCCCCCCAACCCCCCCTAGTAACCATCTCAGCTTACGAGTAGGATTCCACTGGCCGACTCCACTGGAAAGAAAGTGGCTTCTGAAAAACCAGGTTGTAGGTGTGCCACCTGAAGCACAGGGAGGTTAATGGCTACATTCATCAGAGCTGCCACAGAGTGGAACAGCAGTAGCCTTCCGCCGTGGCCATTCATCATCCACGAAAGGAAGTCAAATTAATCAGATCCCACATCTACAGTAGATTTAACCCCTATTAAGAAGGCAGAGAGAGAAAGAGACATTCTTCACAGAGGGGCCAAAGTGAGAGAGATTCGTCAGGCGCCTTTGCTGTTTCTTGAAACTTTGACGATAAGCGGGGCTGATGAGTCTGGTACACACACTGCAGACACTTTGATAAAAAAGAACGGAGGATGTATATATATGTACACGTGGAAGTCTGGGGATGTTTGTTTAAATCATGCAACGGAACACTATCTTATCACTTTAAATCTGTACTCCATTCTCCTCCTCTCTCTTGGTTGATCAGTGGCCTCCCTGCCTGCACATACACTGCACTATAGCAGTGAGAGACGGAGACATCCAGTATGAGATATGGCACACTGTATACATCAGCGATGACGGACTGGAGATGTGTGTGTGTGTTTGTGTGTGCGCACGTGTGAGAGTGTGTGCAATTCGTTTTTCTACTATATGATTTATATCTGACATTTCTGTTCTATTCATATTTCACTTCGCTCTTCTTCCCAGCAAGGTAAATCGGTGGCCACCCTTGCGGCAGACACCAGCCGCCACCTGTTGGTGTGTTTCTTGTGGGTGATGAAGAATGCCGAGAGGAATCTGATCCAGCGCTGGACGGTAGATCTGCCCCCCTCCCAGCTCAACAAGCTGCTGGAGCTCCTCACCATCTGCGTTTCCTGCTTCGAGTACAGGGTCAGTTTGCATATTCGTCATGTTGTTTTGTACACCGGGGCATGAGTTACAGCACCCGTTTACATTGCAAATATCTTGTATTTGACCGCAGTTTAGTGAATGCTGTAGCTCAGAAATATGAGTCAGACGTTGTTTGTTTTGCTTGAGCCAGACTTTCGGCAAAATGTACCCACCTGTGCTGGGTTTGCTGCTGTGTGTTGGTTTCTGACTATGCAACGGACACTGGGTGCAATTTGTGCTGCATTATACTGTATACTGCTTATGCAGCCTCTAGTCTAGAATACATTAATACATAAGTAATGATAATACATTAAAGGGATAGTCCACCCCCAAAATGAGGGGGTGCCTTGGATGAAACTGTTATTTACAGAGGTGACCTGAGACAAAAACGTTTGAGAACCACTGCCCTATGGACACACAAAGGAAAGTATTTGTGTCTCCATAGGGGATGTAACTATAATTTCTTGCAGGGTAAGCAGAGCACTGACAAGGTGAGTACCCAGGCCTTACAGAAGTCCCAGCAGGCTAAGCTCCAGCTGGAGGAGGCCCTGCTGAGGGGAATGGGAGCCCGTGGAGAGATGATGAAACGGGTTGGAGGTACACGGACATCCTGACACACTAACTCACTTCCTCCATGTTCTCCCTCACACGTAAACCATAGCATCCCGATGTTGCGCTTGTCACATTAGGTGAACTTTCATCCAAAACAGCCCATCTACAACATGACACGTTGCGAGATATTGCATATTTTTTCCAAAGAGATTTGGTGTATCTGCTATGTGAACTGTTTGTTTATTTGTGCTGTTTCATTGTTTAATTTACTGTCTATGCTGCAACCCAATTTGCCCTTCGGAGACACTAAATAAACTTGAACCTTGAACCTAGAAGGAAATACTTAATAACCCCAAGTATAATAGGGTTTAAGTGGTTAATTGGCTAACTCTTAATATTAATTTCAAACTTTGCAGGCAAGACTCCTATTTTGTATGCAATTGAGTATCCTATTTGAACGTTTACTATGGCACATACTGTATGTACTGATCCCAGAGCATTATGAGCTTCATTTCGATTATTAGCTGTTAAGTGAGTGCCTTTGACCCGGGTAGGAATGGACAGGACCATGGGACAAAGGGAGAACCTGCGCTGGAGGAAAGACCTGACCCAGTGGAGACAGACCAATGACAAGCAGGACAAGTATGTCTGTCCTTCCTGTTTCTCTCTCCTCTTGGCACAACTTTTTTCCACCCTGTCCTTTACTTTCTCATTCGATCTTTCTTTCGTTTTTACGGTGTGGCTCCGTAAGAGGATAGCCGCCGTCTATGACAGGGTCTGTGACGTGTGTGTTTTCTTGGTCTGGAGCGATCAGTGCCAATCATTGTATGCAACCTGCCAGAAAGCCACAGAAGTACCTCCATAAATGTGTCATCTCATATTTGTGAAATTTGTAACTTTTAATTTTATAATGGAGTGGGGTTGTGCTGTAAGGAGTCATACGTCATAGACGACTGATATCACAGTCTGGTCACATGAGGTATTACTGTAGATCCACCCTGGATTGCTCTCTTTGTCCTCTAGAGCAGAATGTTGAGAACTGTCAATGTTTTTCAGACCAACCACCCCTTAGCTGGGTAAGAGATGAAGCCGGGACCCCCACTACATTTTAGAGATAGTTTAATATTTGTTTGACAACACGATCCTCTGTGTTCTGTTGTGTAAAATACATGGTATATTGTTCCCAGACATTTAACCACTTAAACACTTTGTGTTTAAGATACTTTGTAAGCTTGTAAGCTGCTATTTTCAGCTAATGTTCCCCCCAGAATAGGGATGCTTAATAGGGTTTGAAGTGGTTAATGTAAAAAACTAAAAACGGTCCCATCACACAAAGATTTGGCGGCCCCACTGTAATAACTCTGAGGACCCCCTAGGGCTAGGCCTAGGGGGTCCTGGATTGCCTGTTGAAGACCCCTGCTCTAGAGTAACTGTAACGTGTATATCTGTCCTCCCACCAGAACCAAGGCAGAGTTGGACCAGGAGGCAGTGATCAGTGGGAACCTGGCTACAGAGGCTAACCTCATAGTGTTGGACTTGCTGGAGACCATCGTCCAGGTCAGGACACCATGTTGCAGAGCGTATACACTGTCCAAAATAAATGCATGACGCCTCCTGTTACTGCCTTTGTTTATGGTTTATGTTGTTGATTTTACAATATTGTCCAATCTCAAATATAAGGATTGTACACATGCAGCATCACGTGATCTTGCAATTTGTTGATTGAGCTGTCCGTCTCCTGTCCAGGCCGTGCCATTGGCTGACTGTAAGGACAGTGTGGTGGGCGGGGTCTTGAGGGTGTTGCTCCACTGCCTCACCTGCAACCAGAGCAGCACATTCCTCTGTCACACCTTCAGCACACTGCGAGCACTGGTGGTCAAGGTACAGTACAACCAGAGCAGCACATTCCTCTGTCACACCTTCAGCACACTGCGAGCACTGGTGGTCAAGGTACAGTTACAGTACAGTTACAGTACAACCAGAGCAGCACATTCCTCTGTCACACCTTCAGCACACTGCGAGCACTGGTGGTCAAGGTACAGTTACAGTACAGTTACAGTACAACCAGAGCAGCACATTCCTCTGTCACACCTTCAGCACACTGCGAGCACTGGTGGTCAAGGTACAGCTGTGTGTATGTGCATGCGTGTGTGTGTGTGTGTGTGTGAGTGTGTATCAGAGTGGCTTAGAACCTATGCTTGAAGACCAAAAACGTAATACTTTCTTTGCCAGCTAGCATTAGCATTTATGAAGTTAACCTGTGCCACCATCCGTGTCCACTTTAAGAGAAGGATTTTGCCCCCCCCCCCCCACTCCACACACACACTCAGCACACACACATTAGCGCAAGCACACTGCTTACTTGTCGTCAGACATGTTTATACAGTATGTCTGGAGCGACGCGGTACAAAGTTACAAATTAAATCCAAACTTTGGATGGCAGAAGATCCACCAAGGACAGCTCTCCAAAATTCTGATTTATGGAGGTTTGAAACAGAGGTAAATGCTGATCAGATTTTTACGTCCCATAGCTGGAAGTGATGGGGCCCATGAACACCCGGGGATATTTAGGACCATTAAAACAGAGCGCCCAGCGATTTGCAGCAACGGAGCACATTTAGACAATAGACAATCTGAATAGACAATCTACTACAAGTGAATGTCCTGGGGAGACATACAATTTCTCTTTTGGGTCTCGGGCTAAAAGGTTTGGTTTAATTGGTGTTCCATCCCAGGCAATTCATAGGCACAGAATGTGACAAATGTTTGTTGATTAATTGAGTGATTGATTGATTGAATTAACATTAACATTCAATCAATCAATTAACAGTACATGTAGTACAGTCAAAGGTATGCTAAAAGTATATCACAAAAAGCCCCAGGGGCTTGTTTCCATTGTGGTCCATTGTATTGAATTGTGTATATGTGCTTTGCACTGACTGAATGGTCTCTGTGAATGCATACTTATACTTTTGTATTATTTACGGTATGTTTATCCAGTTTGTTTGTGTGTGTGTGTGTGTGTGTGTGTGTGTGTGTGTGTGTGTGTGTGTGTGTGTGTGTGTGTGTGTGTGTGTGTGTGTGTGTAGTTTGGGGACCTGCTGTTCGAGGAGGAGGCGGAGCAGTGTGCAGACCTCTGTCAGAAGGTTCTCCAGTTCTGCAGCAGCCATGTGGATGAGAACAGGAGCCAGGCCTGTGCCACTCTCTACCTCATCATGAGATACAGCTACAGCAATGCTAGCGTGAGCACACACACACACACACACACACACACACACACACACACACACACACACACACACACACACACAGTCACACACACACACACACACACACACACACACACACACACACACACACACACACACACACACACACACACACACACACCTCACACACACACACACACACACACACACACACACACACACACACACACACACACACACACACACACACACAGGGAGCAGGTGTCAGTCATTTGCTTCCTTCTCTGTCATATCAATCTCTAAGGCTGCACAGAAAGAAATGAGGAGGCAGCATCTCAACACTTCAATGTCAGATTATATTTCATGTAAGGTCACTTAAGAGGGTTGCTTCTGATACACGTGCACATTCACGCATGCACACATACAGTATGCACGCACACACACAGAGGGTGGGTGTTTCAAACATCCTCTTATTCCATGGTTTTCATTTTTCCTCTCTCACCCAGCTTTAATGTCTTTTCCATTCTATTCTGAGCTCAGTGGAGAACATTTCAGCTACAGGATGTGTCACTGAGCAGTGAGCATGGAGATATGTCACTGTCGAGCACCCCATTCTCCCTTCTTCAACTAATGACAGCTAGAACTCTTTGTGTGTGTGTGTGTGTGTGTGTGTGTGTGTGTGTGTGTGTGTGTGTGTGTGTGTGTGTGTGTGTGTGTGTGTGTGTGTGTGTGTGTGTGTGTGTGTGTGTGTGTGTGTGTGTGTGTGTGTGTGTGTGTGTGTGTGTGTGTTCTCTGCAACTGAAAGAAAGTATGAGCGTGTGCTTGATTGTAAAAGTGTTTGTGCAAGTGAATGGGACTCAAGGCCACAGAGAGAGAGTGAGTGAGTTTCAGAGGAAAGAAAATCACAATAATGTTTTTAGCCAGATAAGAGGTAAAGTGGAGAGGAAGGAGCTTACAAAAGAACAAAGTAGAAAAAGAAGAAGGGAGGGATGCAGGGAGGGAATGCAGATGAGGAGATAGTATGTTTGTGTTGTTCACTGTATTGTAGCTGCTGCAGCACTTGATGTTTTCTGTGTTTAGCATTGTGTACAGACTGTACACTAGAGCAGTGTTCTGTGTTTAGCATTGTGTATAGACTACACTAGACCAGTGTTCTGTGTTTAGCATTGTGTACAGACTACACTAGAGCAGTGTTCTGTGTTTAGCATTGTGTACAGACTGTACACTAGACCAGTGTTCTGTGTTTAGCATTGTGTATAGACTACACTAGACCAGTGTTCTGTGTTTAGCATTGTGTACAGACTGTACACTAGAGCAGTGTTCTGTGTTTAGCATTGTGTACAGACTGTACACTAGACCAGTGTTCTGTGTTTAGCATTGTGTACAGACTGTACACTAGACCAGTGTTCTGTGTTTAGCATTGTGTACAGACTGTACACTAGACCAGTGTTCTGTGTTTAGCATTGTGTACAGACTGTACACTAGACCAGTGTTCTGTGTTTAGCATTGTGTACAGACTGTACACTAGACCCGTGTTCTGTGTTTAGCATTGTGTACAGACTACACTAGACCAGCGTTCTGTGTTTAGCATTGTGTACAGACTGTACACTATAGACCAGCGTTATGTGTTTAGCATTGTGTACAGACTGTACACTAGACCAGTGTTCTGTGTTTAGCATTGTGTACAGACTACACTAGACCAGTGTTCTGTGTTTAGCATTGTGTACAGACTGTACACTAGACCAGTGTTCTGTGTTTAGCATTGTGTACAGACTACACTAGACCAGTGTTCTGTGTTTAGCATTGTGTACAGACTGTACACTAGACCAGTGTTCTGTGTTTAGCATTGTGTACAGACTGTACACTATAGACCAGTGTTCTGTGTTTAGCATTGTGTACAGACTACACTAGACCAGCGTTCTGTGTTTAGCATTGTGTACAGACTACACTAGACCAGCGTTCTGTGTTTAGCATTGTGTACAGACTGTACACTAGACCAGTGTTCTGTGTTTAGCATTGTGTACAGACTGTACACTAGACCAGTGTTCTGTGTTTAGCATTGTGTACAGACTGTACACTAGACCAGTGTTCTGTGTTTAGCATTGTGTACAGACTGTACACTAGACCAGTGTTCTGTGTTTAGCATTGTGTACAGACTGTACACTATAGACCAGCGTTATGTGTTTAGCATTGTGTACAGACTGTACACTAGACCCGTGTTCTGTGTTTAGCATTGTGTACAGACTGTACACTAGACCCGTGTTCTGTGTTTAGCATTGTGTACAGACTACACTAAAAATAAATCAAATAAAACAAAATAAAATAAAATCTACCTACAATACCTACCCATCCATCCATCCGTCCATCTTCAACCGCTTAGCCGTAGTCGGGTCGCGGGGGCAACAGCTCCACCAGAGTGCTCCAGACTTCCCTCTCCAGAGCACCCAGAAATTATGTCTTCTGTCCTTTTTATGCCCATATATGGAGTTATTTGTCAGGCATGCCCAAATATGGAGCCTCTGCAGACGTCAGAATGATGTCAGAACAGGCCAGCTCCATATGGACACTGGGCAGGGGCCCTGTCCAGGTTCTGGACAACTGTGGGTCAGACCGACTCGACACCACGCACTGCAGCCCCTGTGGTGGGTTGGAACGCATGTGTCGAAGTTGGTGGGGCGAACGGTTCTTGAGTTACGTGGATTACAGACGTACAGACGTATGTACACATGCACAGAGACTTGGTGCATTTATAGATAGTTCGTTTTTTCACTAGTTTGGATCCCGGGGAAACGTCAAACTAATCTTTTGGGCCCTTGGCTAAACAGTTTGGAACTACTGCACTAGACGCTACACACACACACACACACACACACACACACACACACACACACACACACACAAATAGTGTGTACACACAAACAGACGTCTTTAATTTTAGGTGAATTACTTGTAATTGTAACTCTCTGCGTTCCCCTGTTTGTTTACATACGGACTGATCTTAATTAGCGTAGCAGCTACATGACTCATCTGTATAGATTAGAGCCTCCTCTCTACCTATGTTTGTTCTCATCCCTCCATCTTCCATTTTCTCTCTGTATGTCTGTCTGCCGCTCTCTCACTCACTGCTGTCGTTTCTATTAGATTGTGGTAATATAAAAAGAAAAAGCTTTTCCCAGAAATGGATCAAATCAATAAAATGATCTTTCTGTGGTTCAAGTGGAGTTAGGGAGGGCTTGGAAGGGAGGTTGAGGGAATTATAGGGATATAAAGGAGAAGAGGGGTGGGGGGTGAGACGAGATGGAGAGACAGATGGGGGGATGTGTTGACTTAGGCCATCATTTAGGCTGCTTGTGAAACACCACACACACACACGCACGCACACACACACACACACACACACACACACACACACACACACACACACACACATAGAGTTGGGGACGAGGGGGGGCATATAGTCTCTGGCTCCATGCTCAGTTGAACAGAATGGGGCCGTAGAGATGATCCATGGGTGATTATGTCTGTGCTAATGGGAGATCATTTCCCGCTTAGCTGGCCCTGTACTGGAGATAGATGGGGACTACACACACACACACACACACACACACACACACACACACAGATCGGCATATATATACTGTACACACTCTCTGAGATGGATGGAAATGATGTTTGTCAGCCCTGCTATCTAGGACACCGCTGTGTGTGAGAAATGGAGAGACACAGGCAGGCAGTGAGGGGGACAGGGGGACAAATGGGGTAATGAATGAAGCAAAGAAATCTTCCAGGGCTGGTATTACTTAGTTTTTCAGAGAGGGTACTTCTTGCCACTTCCATTACCAGCAATATCAGCTCACTTAAATGAAACCCATCCCCTTTCCTAACCACTTGCCCTGTATATATGACCATTTTTGACGATTGTCTATAATGACCAAAATAGGGACACCGGTAAAGATTTACTCCGGAAAACATTACTATGAAGCTTACGTGAAAAGTAATCAAATAAAACAAAATAAAATAAAATCTACCTACAATAACTACCCATCCATCCATCCGTCCATCTTCAACCGCTTAGCCGTAGTCGGGTCGCGGGGGCAACAGCTCCACCAGAGTGCTCCAGACTTCCCTCTCCAGAGCAACATTAATGACATCCTCCTGGGGGATCCCGAGACGTTCCAAGGCCAGTGAGTCAACTTCAACTGCCCATTGGTCTGCCCCGGGGTCTCCTCCCAGTGGGACGTGCCTCTAGGACCCCTCCCTAGGGAGACGCCCGAGAGGCATCCTATCCAGATGCCCGAACTCTCTTTTCGTGTGGTACAGTGACTGCAATACCGCCCCTGCCGCTCCGCTTCTCTGGCTGGAGGACGGAGAAGGAGATCAGTACCTATACCCTACAAAACAAAAATAAGAAAATGTTGTGTGTCTCTGTGTGTAGGCGCGCACATACACACATTATCGATAATATGCAGGGTCAAATTGTCCGATACTGATATATTACATATTAATGTTAATATTAATATTTTTTTTATAGCCAACATATAAATGGTTAAAGTGGTTAAAAGCATGATTGTCTAATGTCTTGTCATGTCCCGGTCAGAACTTCTCCAGGGTGAAGATGCAGGTGACCATGTCTCTGGCCTCTCTGGTGGGCCAGTCGGCAGACTTCCACGAGGAATACCTGCGGCGCTCGCTGCGCACCATCCTGTCGTACGCAGAGGAGGACGCTGAAATGCAGAACACACAGCTGCCTTCACAGGTAGGCTAACGGGATCCTTTTGGATTTGACCCATTTTACGCTTCCTTAAAACGCTTGAGAACCAACAGTATTGTAATTCTATAGTGGATCAAGTCCTCTTGATCCACTATACAACTCATTCTGGTTCCTCAATGTTGGTTCCGGATTCCCGGGGCACATACAGTGTGTACAGTGTACATACAGTACATAGTATACCACACTAGATTCTATATACTGAAGAAATCTTTTCACCGAAAATGGACGATAACTGGTGGTAACTGTACAGGGCAAAGAGGACCCCCCCTCCCCCCTGGTCAGTATACCTACAGTACTATGCTGTAGCATCATGTTGTTTTGGTATCAACAGGTGGACGAGCTTCTGAGGAACCTCAACAGTATTTTATCAGACACGGTGAAGATGAGAGAGTTCCAGGAAGATCCCGAGATGCTTATGGACCTCATGTACAGGTGAGACACGTCTGTCTGTATGTCTGTCTGTCATATCCATCTGTCTGTTTAAAGTAACTGTCGGTGTATCTATCTACAGATATGTCGTATCTGTGTATCTCTCCTTCTATCTATCTGTCTCAAGTTTCTCTCACTGTCTATGTCTCTGTGCAGCTCTCTGTCTATACTGTTTATACTCTCTACATGTGTCTCCTGTCTTGTCATGCCGCTGGTTCTTATTTCTCTGTGGTCGGGGCTGTTTTGCTTCTATTTGCCGCCCTCACTATGGCAACCATGTGGTAGCAGTTTAGCCCTCTGATCTAGCTTTGTGTATATGCAAATGAAAAAAAAGGTGTGTGTGTGTGTGTGTGTGTGTGTGTGTGTGCGTGTGCGTGTGTCTGTGTGTGTGTGTGTGTGCTCATGTGGTGAAGAACAGACACAAAGACTGCATACATGTGTGGTATGTTGATTTAGGCTCCTTCCATGCATGTCTGCTAATGTCTCCTAGTACAAGTGTCATTCATCATGCAACTTTCTGTTTGGATTTTAGTCACAGTCACCTGATGTGTGTGTGTGTGTGTGTGTGTGTGCATGTGTGCGACCGTGCGTGTGCGCATGCATGGGCATGCAGCATCTGAGCAGAATAGCTAGTTAGCTTGACGGACTCACCTGTGCTGTGCACTGCTCACCCAGACGTTCTGTGTTCAACTCCCAAACACACTCGAGTCATTTGTGTAGAAGACATTTGGTCTCGAGATGCATATATTTATTCATACCCAAAAGTATGTTCACTCTCCCATAAATGAATTCATTCATGGGCCCCACCATATTATATGCTTGTCGCTCTCCTAGTGATTATTCGTGTATTATGCCAACTGGAAAACCATTTCCATATTTGTATTGCTCATGACAAATGCATTAAGACTGCCTCAGTACACCCGGAACACTCCAGCACTTAAAACACACATACCTATTTCACTTCAGCACACACACACACACACACACACACACACACACACACACACACACACACACACACACACACACACACTTATATTTGACATTTGGTGTCCAGATGCTGCTTACATATATTTATACCCAATTTCATGGACTCATCTGGCTTGAATTAGACACAATAATTCACCCCTTTTTGCATTGTCCTTTTTCACTACTGTTTATGTAGTCACAGGAAGGCTATCTCTATCATTTTTGAGTGGTGCAACCACTCCAAGAAACAGCAATGTCTGTGTTCGCCTATGTGTTCGCCTATGTGACGTTAATGTGTTAATGAGTACCAGTATGACATGACTATTAGTACCAGTAGGGGCGCTGTTGTGCCAGAAACAGAGAGAGAGATAGTGCTGCACTGTTGCCGGCTAAATAGAGAGAGAGAGAGAGAGAGGGAGGGGGGGGGGGGGGGGGGGGGGGGGGGCTGGGAGTTGCACCACTCAGTTCACTTTTTGTTAAAGTTTTGGCTTTTTGTGTGTGATGTAGTAGCTTAAAGTAGTGTATTTGACGCTATATACATGTACAGTATACATTAAATGCCCACCTGTTTCCTGGGTACATCACAGTAAACCCACTTACATTATCAATCTTGAACCCATTGAATCATATGGGATGCGTCATGGTTCATCCAGAACACTCCATATGTTCATAACCCACACCCCCCCCCCCCCCCCCAAAAAGAAAAAGAAACACACCTCTCTCCAGGGAGTCGCTGGTATAAAAAAAGAAAAAGGAATGGCCCATATGAAAGCCAATTTAGAAAAACACTGAGTGTACACTGCGGTTACAGATCCTAAAGGACACAATATTGCACATTTCACAACTTTGGCATGGTGTTGTAACCTCTAAATGGACTGTTGCCCGTGACTGCTCTGACAGCTGAACGCAATCGAAGGATGCAGAAAAGTTAAATTGTACATAAGTAGTGCAAGGGGAGCAATAAGAGCCATAAATCTACAGTATGCTGATGACTGCCTGATACAACCTCCCTCCTCAGGATAGCCAAGGGCTACCAGACGTCCCCTGACCTCCGTCTGACCTGGCTGCACAACATGGCGGAGAAGCACAACAACAGGAAGTGTTACACAGAGTCTGCCATGTGCCTGGTCCACGCCGCCGCCCTGGTGGCAGAGTACCTCAGCATGCTGGAGGACCACAAGTACCTGCCCGTGGGCAGTGTCACCTTCCAGGTAGAGGGTGCTGCATGCGTTCACACACACACACACACACACACACACACACACACACACACACACACACACACACACACACAGAATGTACGGAAGCATGAACCTTGTTGGTTCAGACAAATTAGATTAACACAATATTATGCTTAATAGGCACATATTGTATTGTATTTATTATTTAAGAATTGAATTGCTTGCATTTTGCCACAGCTTTATTTTAAGTGCATGTGACAAATTACCTTTGAAATGTAAAAGAAATGTAAAAACCCTTGACTACTAGCTGTGCTTGTAGTGGGTGTTTGGGTCCTATGCACCACACTGCATTACTCCTCTGCTGCTGCTGGTCCCCTCAGTGACCTGTGTGTCCAGATGGGGGAGCTGTACTCTCAAGACGTTAGCCATGTACTGTACACTGTACACTGTACTGTAACTAATGGTTGCGATGCAATGAATGCATTTTTGTACCAAGATACAGTAGTGACTGGCTAGTAAGTCAGGTGCACAGACAGTACACGCTGTAGTTTGCAATTTGTAGCAAATTCTTTAGTACATTTTGTGTTGCGCAAAAATATTCAATCTACAAGCTCACAATGCATCACATCATGAGCTTGTAGATAGGCTATTTCCTTCTGTTTTTGTTTGTTTAGTTTTTATTGAATTATTTTATTACATTTTCAATTCCTTTTTTATAATCGATTCAATCGATTTGTTTCAACTTTTACACCCCTAGTTCATTCATAGTACATCAATTTGTCGATATCAATACAATAACTAAAAAGAAAGCCAATTGCTGCGTGTGCACCTGATCTTCCTGCCTGCTGGATGGGTTGTTCTGCTGGGTCAGCACCTCTACTTATAGCCTACCAAAGACACCTGTGTTTGGGGGCTATCTTCAACAGAGAACAGAATAGTGAGTCATGCTTCAGACTGTCCCTCTCACCTGAAAACAAACCATGTCCGTGAGTCAGTGAGTCAGACATAGACGAGCACTGCTGTGGGGCTGGCACGGCACAGGACATCCTGACCTGTAGCAGTCAGCAGCAGGCCATTGATCGAATGATTATCTGATTAGTTCCATTTCCCACTGTAGGAAATCTCCTCTTGCGCGCCCATGGGTCAGCCCATCGATCATTTGATTAATTAGGACGGTAGCCGATTGATCAACTGACCGATTCCTTCCACAGAACATCTCCTCTAACGTGCTGGAGGAGTCTGCCGTGTCGGACGACATCCTGTCCCCTGACGAGGATGGGGTGTGTTCAGGACGCTACTTCACAGAGAATGGGCTGGTCGGGCTGCTCGAGCAGGCCGCAGAGCTCTTCAGCAGAGTAAGGCCTGCAATGACGTTAAATCTTAAAATATGTAGAAAATGATCTTAAAACTGTATTGTAAACTTACACCGGTAGTAGCTAAGTTTGTCACACCTTGGCTTCCATAGGGTGTGTGAAGGGGTGCTGGAGAGTTGGCTTGTTTTCACACATGGCAGTATAATTCCCCTTATTTATCACTGCCACAGATCACTTAATGAGGCTTGAAAGGACTACAGCAGTCATAGTTTAACCACATGAACCCTAGTGCAGTGGCTCTCAAAGTGGGGTCCTTGAGGGGGTTCCAATGGGTCCCCAGCTAAATTGCCTTTTAATGTTAATAGATAAAACTTTCCCTCTTGAATGATATCATGATTCTGCTAACCAACAGTAATGTCTTATTAGGGGAGCCTGTACGAGGCAGTGAATGAAGTCTATAAAATCATCATCCCAATCCTGGAGGCACGCAGAGATTTCAGAAAGCTGACTTCCACCCACGACAAACTGCACAGAGCCTTTGATAACATCATTGAGAAGGTATGTTTCTTTGCTTTTGTTTCATCAGGCGGGTTAATTACTACACAGCATATCTGATTTATAATTATACGGTAGGACACCTACTGGTTGTCAATAAAGTAATTTGAAGGAGATGGCACACTGAATATGACACTAGATGATTGTAACTTTGTTTTTATCTTTGATAAATTTTCTTTAATGAGTAATGGCAATATGAGTCTAATTATTTCTTTCTTCCAGGGACATAAGAGGATGTTTGGGACTTATTTCCGGGTGGGTTTTTATGGAGCCAAGTTTGGGGACCTGGATGAACGAGAATTTGTTTACAAGGAACCAGGGATCACACATCTGCCTGAGATATCCCAAAGACTAGAGGCAAGTGTGTGTGTGTGTGTGTGTGTGTGTGTGTGTGTGTGTGTGTGTGTGTGTGTGTGTGTGTGTGTGTGTGTGTGTGTGTGTGTGTGTGTGTGTGTGTGTGTGTGTGTGTGTGTGTGTGTGTGTGTGTGTGTGTGTGTGTGTGTGTGTGTGCGTGTGCGTGCGCACCAAGGGTGTTTAAGTGAAGCATTTATAACTTTCTGTCATCTAACTGCTATAGTAAGCTGAAAAAAGGTCCTTGAGTGTAATAGGGCTGTAATACAGTATCACTCTTTATACTATATAGCAGCATATAACTTTATATTAAACTATATCACTGTATCCTCTGAATCTAGAACTTCTACAGTCAGTGTTTTGGAGACTCCTTGGAGATGATCAAAGACTCCATACCAGTGGACCGGAACAAACTCAATCCCTGCAAGGTAGTTAAGAGAGTATTAGAATGAATCCACTTGTACTTATGGTGATGCAATGCTTGAGAATTTATCACGCAAATATCACTTACACCCCTTTTAATCTACTGTTGCAACTGTTATCATTATTCTGAATAACTCCTTACACACTAAATGTACATTACAGAACCATTGACCAATGACCATGTAGTTGGTATGTTAATGATTAACCATTTAATTGATTAATACTTGTATAATGAATAGTTTATTTTCATCAGAAAGCCAGGCTACTGACTAAACACTGATTTAAGTTGTATTGGTCATTTAATAAATAGCAGATCTGGGCGCCTGCTGGCCTAGTGGTCAAACATCAATATTGTGCATTGCCTTATTTAATAATTACCATATCCAAATGCAGGCATACATCCAGATCACCTTCGTGGAGCCCTACTTTGACGATTATGAGATGAAAGACCGGCTGACGAACTTTGAGAAGAACTTCAACCTGCGACGCTTCATGTACACCACGCCGTTCACCAAGAGTGGCCGGCCGCGGGGAGAGCTGAACGAGCAGTACAAGAGGAAGACCATCCTGACCACCATGCATGCCTTCCCGTACATCAAGACTCGCATCAACGTCATACAGAAAGAGGAGGTAGGCTCCATGTTCTACTGCCTCGGTACATAACACAAAAATGTAATGTCTGTATGCTTGATATTTGTGATCTATGCTGCAATTCTTTGATCTTAAGCATGCAGTACTCATGTCAACTCACATATTTTTACGTTCAAGTGGAATTTGAAGTTTGAGCTCTTTCAACTATTAGAGCCTCAATTTCATTGAAGCCCTTGCGTGACCAAGGGATAACCCTGTAAGATGTCCCTGGGTACTTATGTGTCATTGTAAATGAAGTAGCTCAAGGCTTAGGTTCTTCTCTTCTCATTTCTGGCTTTCAGAAACAGAATCATCTTTAGAAGAGTTGGAAGAAATAAAATAACACAACATACAGGAGTTTTGATCACACTTTACAAATCAGGATCCAACTGGCTCATATTGATTTTGGATGACAGTAGAAAACAGCATTTTTTTAACGGAATGTCCCTGCGAACAGAGGTTTGGAATCACCCGCCATGGCATCATTTTACAACTGGCGCATTTTCACCATTCTTTCTGTCTTGTCTCTCCAGTTTGATCTGACTCCTATTGAGGTGGCGATTGAAGACATGCAGAAGAAGACGAGAGAGCTAGCCATTGCCACACACAGAGAGCAGCCAGATGCTAAGATGCTACAGATGCTGCTGCAAGGCTCTGTGGGAGCGACCGTTAACCAGGTATCATACAGCTACCGAGTGGGGAGCGCTAGCTATTATTTACCGTTTCCCCATCTAATCCCTTCTTGTCATAACACAAAGCACCTGCTCTGTTGAGGTCTATTTAATTCAATGAACAAAATGATTGGCAAATGATCTGTTCTTCTTTTAAATTATTGCCCTCTGCGTAGCAACATCTTGTCCTTTTCTCTTAATCCCAGACGGATTCTCATTAGCATAAACAAACATAAACCAACCTGTATTTATTGAAGACATTTACAGTTTCCATAGTGCAGTAATCACAGGGCACAGGTGGGGGGACGTGACGTTGATTGCACATCAAAGCCCTCAGTCCATCCGCTGCCCCTAATCCTCCCTCCTCTCTCTGCCTTCTCTCCTGATTTAGTTAAAACATCAATTGGCATCCCCTTCTCCCCTTTCATGTTCCTGTGCCGCATGGCACACCGCTGAACTGCAGCTCTCTTTGATCTGATGGCTCCTAGCGCCTGTCGGCTAAATGTTGGAGTAATGACAGAGCTAGCTGCTACAACAGCCCCACCCCCCCAGATGCTTCGTCTTCTATATTCTAAATCTGACAGGCCCCGTGTTTCAACATGATGGCTATATATCATCTATGTATCTATATCTATATACTATCCTATATTACCAGTAAGACGCCTGAGGGCGAGGTCGTGTGCAGTGGCCATATATGGAGCGTGTCTTCAGTCTACAGGGTTTGATGAGGTCAGATGTCAGAACAGTTCAGCTCTATATTTATGTAGATCTAAGGGTGGCAGTGGGGGCAGTGTCTTTTTTTCTTTTTTTTTAAACATATGTTTATTGATTTTCTTTAAAGTACAAAGAAGTATTTTCAAAACAATTTACATATATTTCCCCCCCCACCACATCCCCATGGCAGCACAAATACAAACAAAATCTTATCACAAAATTATTTGACAATAAATACAGAACAAAAATAATAATGACAAAACTAAAAATAAAACGAAAATAAAACACATTACATACAGTTAAACAAAACACATTACATACAGTTAAACAAACAAATGCACAGTTCCCTACCCCCACCCCACAGCTGACTACTCCAATTAACCACTATACATCCAAAGCCTCTTCAATATCACCTCGCTTAATGAAGTCCAAGAACTTCTCCCATATCTTATAGAATACTGCAGGTTTCTTCCTAATTACATATGTTAGTTTCTCATGTGCCAAACTGGTTGTTAAGTTCCTCAGCCAAAAGCCGATCGTAGGGGCATTGACATTCTTCCAACATAGCGCAATTGAGCGTCTGGCCTGTAACAGGGGGGGGGGGGGGGGGGGGGGGCAGTGTCTTGAGTGTACAGGGTTTGATGAGGGCCCAGGTAAGGCCGGGCCTTAATTTTCGGGCATGTTGTGAGAACTCTAGTTTCCGCTGGCTGCCGTCGCCGCTGCACAAATAACTTTGGGGTAGGGAGTTTAAATGGACAGGTATCAGTCAAAAGGGACACATCAAAGAGGAAGGATGGATGGGGAAGGATCAACATATGGAATGTCTTCTTCTTCTTCTTCATGGGGTTTTATGGCGGTTGGCATGTCTGAACAGGTTCTGACATATATCCATATACTAATGTTGTTGACATCAGGGATCTCCATATATGGGCTTAATTGCGACAGCAGGTCGCATTTACTATGTCATAGTAAATGCGACCTGCTGTCGCAATTAATGTCATAGTAACTATGACATCCCTGATGCTGTCACGTTATGTTACGAGACTTGGGCACCATATTTGGGGGCTTTCACCATATATGGGGATTTTGAGTGATACACTGACTGACTGACTGATGGGAAATGTGGCTAGTGGGAGGGCCAGACGGCTACCAGACCACGGCCACGTCACTCTGACTCAGACATAACCATAAACACACCCGTCATCCCAATATAGAGGCATATAGATGGGTTTGGCAAGGATTCAGGGGAGTACGATGCCCACCATTGTGTAGTTCGGTATGCGGTTGTCCAGAATCCACCACCGATATATCCATATATGCCTATATATGCCTATATATATATATATATATATATATATATATATATATATATATACTGATTACTGATGACATCAGGGATCTCCATTGGGTATAAACGGACAAGGCCTGACAGATACAGAGATCTCCATATACAGTATGGGCAAAAAAGGGACAGTCGGGACTCAGACATCGGTCGAATTGGCGGTGCATCGTAGGTGTGAGGGTCAAGTAGCGGCCCAAACCGCAAATGTGCGAGGGCTGCATGGCCCGAACTGCTATTATATATATACTGTATACAGTATAATGTTCAGCAGCAGCCCCTGTAAACATATAACTCTGTAATAATGGAAGAGATATCGTGTTTTGGGGATGTCTGTCCATGCTCTAGCCCAAGAGAGCTGTTAGTAATGCTAATCAGCTCTGTTTAGATGTGCCTGTCATGACGGTGGGCGAATGAGCCTCGCTGTGGTTTTATGATAGGATAACAAGATCTCACACAGGGCGTATAGGAAGACAAATGGCAGGTCGGCACGGGGGTTTGCAAGTGATGTTGGCTGAATGTTTCTTTTTTGTCCCCTTGTGTTCGAAATCGAAATCTGGTTCGCAGTAGCAGTTCACCCACTAGCAAGCCATCTTCCTCAGAGTGAGAGAGAATAATTCTTTACCCTGTTCTTTAACCCATTCTGACCTGAGATCAGATTCTATAAATGTCTGTTTGAAAATAACCAAGTATAAGTATTTATTTTATCCATTTATTACACCAAAAGGGGTTCCCGCCTAAAATGGGTTAAATGCACATGCACACCGGTTGAACTTTTCCTTTCTCTTTATTCTTCCTCCTCTCTGCAGGGCCCGTTGGAGGTGGCCCAGGTTTTCCTGAATGAGATCCCAGCGGACCCCAAGCTCTTCCGTCACCACAACAAACTACGGCTGTGTTTTAAAGAGTTCATTATGAGGTACGATCCGGTCCAAACCTAGATCCAGTCTAACGTACATAACATGTTGCGACAACTCAGAAAAGAGGGGGAAAGCCCTTTGAACCTGTGGTGGGCCAGTATCCGAACAGGCTCCTCCATCATATTTATTTGTCCCCTTAGGGAGTGAGAGTTAATTTCGGGTGCATTTGTACACTTGTTGACTCGTTGAGTTAAATGAACACCCAGGATTTGACCATGTAAAGAGGGTACTGTGACTGTTGGAGAGATGGGGCTGATAATATATATATTGGATGATACTTCAGGGAAGACTGACAGGTATGATGAATGTGATTTATTATAACTCATCTTGACAAGGTCTTTTTCCATTTCCCACATGACATATAAAGATGTTTTTCCCCCATAATATTGCTCAGCTGGTTTTAATTTCAATGCAGTTGCAAAACATGATTGTTCCCAAGAGTTGTTTGAATATGTTTTTGAATATTCAAAACATCTGAGTGTGTATTTGCATGTGTGTATACATCTACATAACAGGACAATCTTTTCATTTTAATATCCTTAGCTTACAGTACATCACATTCCAACTGTTGTGCTGCGAGGAGGTCAGCAAATATTTACAGTAATTTCCCAAACATAATTTTCCCCCCTAATGCATGCAAGATGAGACTCATTTCTACAGAACTATGCCATGTTTTTTTTTCTTTTCTTTTTTTCAAAATGGAATTAAGGAAAGCTTCACTTGTATGCTATTCTTTCCACCTCATACGTTGGAGCTCATGTCTAATCTTTCAAATGTCACCCATTCCTTAATCCTGCTTATTTCAGTAATAATTAATTCTTCTTAATATTATTGAGGCTGTATGTACAGTATGTAACAAGTAACTCTGCCCACAGTGACTCTATACAGTGTATCAGCATCATTATAAAGGGCAATATTGTACGTGTTTTTGGCTTTTGTGCCTTTATTGATAGTTACAGTGAAGACAGACAGGAAAGAGAGAAGGGGAGAGACATGCAGCAAAGGTTGTCATGAACGGGACTCCAACACGCGACGTGCTGTCAGGCCAGAGCCTATATGTGGCATGCGCCTGGACCACTAGGCCAGCAGGCGCCCAGATCTGCTATTTTCACTGAATGTTTGCCCAAGAATAGAGATGCTACTGTATAAGGGTTCATAGAGATGCTAAGGGTTCAAGCCCTTTTTGCCAATGGACAAAAAATCCTAACATCTGGCTTTTGTCTTTACTGAAAGAGGTTTCAATTGACATTGGGACAAATGAGCAGTAGTCACAGGTATTTATCGGTATAATGGCATTCATTTTATTTATTTCTATTTGTTTGTATACAGTATATAATTGGAGGTTGCTACCGACACGGCAACATTTCAGCACTACTTCTGCAGCCGTAGGACAAATGTTGCTGCTGTTACTAACTGCAGTGTTTATTTGTTTTTTGGCCAGGTGTTTGGTGCCCCCCTGAGCTTGGTGTCCAGTTGTAGTTTTAGCCCCTAAAGCCTGTGCATTAAACAGTAACACAAACTTCAGAAGAATGTGGTGTTGACATAATGTTGTGACATAATGTCATTCAGGTTACATCTTCCAAATATGGAAGCTCTATCCAATCGCAGTTTGTGTTGTTCAATTAGGAAAACACACGAAAATGTAAAAGGAACAAACCAAAAGGGAGACAAAAAGCAACCTAGCATTCGTAACAGTACTAGAAGAATAAGGAATGGGTCACATATACTGTGAGAAGGAGTTCCTTGGCAAGTAAATCTATGAATTTACAAAATATAATATCATTCACAGTCGCATTCTCTGTACATTTCAAGACAGGAAGTGAGTTAATTAAATATCCGCAGATGCGATGGAAAATTCTCATCGGCAGTTCATAGACGATGTGCACATTTACTGTATACTGTTACACAACATTGCCGTTTTCCATATTACTCTCATTAAAAGCAGAGAGATAAACTCAGACATGTGTTTGCAATCTTCACCGTCTCTCCGCTTTCCTGCCCACACCAGGATTTGGCCCTTATACATGTCATGATGGAACACCCCATACCTGTCCTCTGCACTGACTTCAGAGCCTGTGGTGTTCAGCTGTCACCATGTACTCTCCCTTTCTCGGCATATGGGGAAGAATAGGATTTTATTTCTCAGCCATTTGTGACCGTGAAAGTCTATTTTGTTCCACTGCTAATACAGATGTCTTGGAAACGGCCCTGTAGGGAAGACATCGTTAGGTTCTCATTATAGCAGAGAATACTTGGAAACTACCAACAAGGCGCTCCATATACTGTCAAGTACATTGTTAACCCTTATAGAGAGGAACTGTGCACCAATATAGGTGATGTCATGCAGCCATTCATTCATTCTACCGTTCCACTAGACATTTCTCACTTACAGTATACCCACCTCCTCTCCTCATCTTTCCTCTGCTCTGCTCTCCTCTTCTCCACCGTGTAGATGTGGGGAGGCGGTTGAGAAGAACAAGTACCTGATCACATCAGACCAGAAGGAGTATCAGCAGGAGCTGAAGAAGAACTACAATCGCCTGAGAGAAAGCCTGAGGCCTATGCTGGAGAGGAAGATCCCTGAGCTGTACAAACCCATCATCAGACCACTTCTGGAGCACAGGTAAATATCTGTAGACAGGTATGTTCTTTGGAAGAACCATAGTTCTATAGTTTTTCTTTTCTTTTAATCTAGTTTTTTCGTAATGCAGTAGTTTTTATTTTATGTCTGTTTTGTGAAGCGACGTTGAGTAGTAGAAAAGTGCTATATAAATTGTATTATTAATCTGTACATGATTAGTTATTGGTAGTTGAATATTATTGCTTGTTTCCCCCAAAAGACTGTTTAGACTAAACCGGCTTGGAGTTTTTCAGATCATGTTATTTCCGGGTGTCTTCTTCTTCGGAAGTCCTAGGATCACTCAGGGTGTGGAAGAGCATTTTACCAGCATTAAACTTGAGTGTTTTGTGTCATCTCCCGCTGTCACTGTTGTGATTCAGCACCAAAGACACTTTCCCTTTCTGCCCGATGTGTGCGACTTGGACTAGAGAGACTTTGACCATTGTAATACATTGTGTGTTTGTTGAAGACAATGCTGAGAGTTTAGTATAGTGAAAATAGCAGATAATAATAATAATAAAACTTTATTTGTATAGCACCTTTCATGACATGAAATGCAGCTCAAAGTGCTTTACAGAACAATGGAGAATAAAAAAGAAAAGCAAGGCAACGACATTAAAATACAAGCAGTAATTCAATACAGTGAGGACATGAATAACAAAAAATAAAAGAGCAATTAAAAGCAATGTTGTAGAAGTGGGTCTTGAGCTGTGCTTTAAAAATGTCTACAGAGGCTGCCTGTACAGTGGGAGCTTGTTCCATGCTGACGGCCCGTAGAAGCAAAAAGCTGCTTCCCCGTATTTTTTAGTTGCCATTTTGTTAGGCAAAGCGAGCAGGCCAGCAGTGGAAGACCTTAGGGGGCGGTTTGTATTTCCTTTAGTTCTTTTTTAATTGAATCCTGCTCTTGCCCAATGTCAGTCACCAGATACAGGCATGTTTTGATAAAGGCCCATGTCTGGCTAAATGTCCATCATCCACGCCATGTTGCTTTCAATCAATCTCAGAGCAGTAGACTTAAGTGTTTGTAATGCATGTCTTTTTTGACATGTGAGGATGTATTTTATCTTGCTGTTATTGTGTGCTCCTACCACACCGTGCAAACCTGATCCAAACGGTCCCCTTCCCTGCTCTCTCTCTCTCTGCCTGTCTCCTTTTTACCGACTCCACCTCCTCTCTTCACGCCTAATCTTGTGTTTATGTCTCTCTGCTCTTCCTGCCTCCTCCCTCCTCTTCTGTACCCCCCCCCCCCCCCAAAGGGATTCCTTCAAACGGTTGAGTTTCCGCAGAACTCAAGAGGAAAACTCCTGAGATGCATCTCTGAGCGAGCATAAAGAAAAGGATGTCACACAGCAGAGACGGGAGGAGAAGAGATAAGATGAAAGAGGAGAGGACAGAAGAAAGGGACGGCTCGCTGGAGATGGCCCTGCAATGCTGTGTGGGGTGGAGAATTACAGTACAAACGTGTCTGTTCACAACAACACAATCTAGTTTCTAAGACCACTCTAGTGTTTTTTTTTTTTTTTTTAAGGTTGCTGTGTTTTGCTTTATTCTCATGTTTTTTCTTTTTTCATTCTTAGTCAGTTGTTTGCCATAGGAAGTGAAGGAGGAAGTGGGATAAGGACATTACGTAACAGTGGGGATAGAGATTGTGAACACAGTGAAGCTTATTCAAAATGCCAGTGCACCTTCATATTTCTGTTCTTGCTTCTATTTGTGTTGACTTTTGGGATGACTTAAAGTCCTGATAATGCTGCAAACCCTCTGAACAGAAAAAACCTCAGTGTCAATGTATTAATTTGTAACTGAGGATTTTACTGGGTACCTGTAGGCAGGTTGGATGAGGATGAGAATAGAGGTCCTTGCTGGCCCAGGGACTGTGTGTGTGTGTGTGTGTGTGTGTGTGTGTGTGTGTGTGTGTGTGTGTGTGTGTGTGTGTGTGTGTGTGTGTGTGTGTGTGTGTGTGTGTGCGCACACGCACCTAAGCAAAGCATGCTTATGACAATGTGTGCACTCAGAAATGTGAAAAATAAATGTGTATGCATTTGAATAGTATAATGGCAATATGCATTATATTTTGCTTGTGTGCTGAAGCGTTTTTTGTACTAAATGATTGATGTCAAATGATGATGATTCAAGGGCTTCTGAGCATCCACCCCTCTCAGTGTCACTGGATGGTATGTGCCACTCCGCACAGCAATTCTATGGATGGATTTCACTGTAAAAATAGATGCAACATATTCCTGCTTTGATTACCAAGTCCATGTACTTGATGTTATTTTTTGTTAGAAACAATATCCTGTGTAGATATTAGCAGAGTTTTAACTTATTAAAAGTGAACCAAAACAATTTCACTGAAGTCAGATATGGAATTGGTCATGGTACATAACTTAGCTGTATGTTGATAAATGAGGCTAATTTTTAAATCCACATGATAATATATGTAATGCTGATAATAAATTAGACACTTACAAAGAAAATGTTTACAATCTTTGAGAGATTATTTTGCATTTTATTCTACGGAAAAGAAACATTTTTAGATCGATGGCAATAATCATTTTATATTACCATGATTCTTGTGTCACAGTGATGATGCAGGTCTCAATAAATTCTTAGTAACATTGTACATATAACAGTGGTGTCTTAATTGATTGTAAATACATTATTTGTTAGGATATTTAGACTTATAGTGCCACATTTAAACCATTAGTTGTTTACTAACCAGAGCTGTGATGTTTTATGAGGTAGTCATCATATTGTGCTTTCAGCATACATTCCAAGATAGAAAGCTCTCTACTTGGCAGTAAATGTCACATTGCATTCCATTTAGTTTTCTGTTATAGCCTAGGCCATGTGTTTTCTCCACCCATTACAAATGTATAGACAATTGGTATCTGTTTGTTATTAATAGTGGCATTTAAGCACTGGAAACTGTACATTTTTCCTTTTTTTATGCTAACATGCATTGTATGTGGAATTATAATTCCTTTTGATGCACAAAATGTCAAGGTCACGCACCTGAATAAAACTTAATATATAAGTGTTGTACTGCAAATTCATCAACTCAGAAATGTAGCACTAATTAATCAATACAAAGAAAGTGTCAGACTTACATGTATAATGATACTTAACATCTCTGTATGGGTCCTCATTAATGTTCAATTTGATGGTACCATTTCTGTCTATAGTCATGCGTATGATGTGCGCGTTTGTGTGTGTTTGTGCGCGTGTGTGCATGGGAAAAGTACTTAATTTTGTTAAGTCTATACTTAACTATACTATACTTAAAATGATTTAATGTACCAAATCCAAAAGTAGAAAGTACTCATTATGCAGAATGTCGAAAACGAGATACAACTAGGGTATTCCTAAATAAATAATTTCAAACAAACAACTTTAAAAATGCATAAAAATCGTTTTAAAATAGTAGATCTACTAGTCAGGGGATATTAATAAAATCTGGGAATAAATGTCTTACCAATAATTTTCTTCGCCAATGTGTTTCTACTAACATATATCCCACATTGGTTTTGTGGCAGCTGCTGAAAGTTGGGGTACCATCAACAACCAATAGCCTATGCCCTATGATATAGGCTATTGGTATAATGACATTTAGAATATGCAAAATGTTCTAAATATCATTATACTTAAAGTAGCATGTGACGTGTCAAACTAGGGGTTTTTCATGATTCTGAAATAATTCCAAGCATTCGTTTTACACGAAAAACACTCCTTGGGCTAAATTCGGCCATAGCCACTTGCCCAAATGTGCCCAAATGTGCTGACCTCATTACATTTGTACATCACACATGCTACTTAAAGCACAATGACATTTAGAAAATTTTGCCTTATATTGGTTGTTGATGGTTGGTACACGTACCCCAACTTTTAGCAGCTGTCAAAAATTCCCCTAGGGTGGTTGAATAGAAACCAATGTGGGATATGTTAATAGATGATCCTTCATCCTTTACAAACACATTGGTGAAGAAAATTCTTTGTAAAGAATGCAGAGCAGAGAAGTGGTTATTGTATTTTTGTAGTAGCCTATGTTTATAATTTGTAATACAACACATCTATAAAGTATATAACTATAACTAAGTTGTCAAATAATTGTAGTGGAGTAAAAGTAATTGCCTCTGAGATGTAAACAAAAAATACCTCTAAATTATACTAGTAGTACTTCAATGAGTAAATGTACTTTTTTTTAGTGGTGCAACCACTCCTACAACCAGCAATGTCCGCGTACACCTATGTATATGGTCATGTACCCATGTGGTCATGAGCACCAGTATATGATTATAGGGTACCAGTAGGGGGCGCCAGAAACAGAGAGAGGTAGGCATATAGTGCTGCAATGTTGCCTGCTAATGAGAGAGAGAGGGGGGGAGCTGCACCACTCAGTTCACACGGGTGTGATTTTTGGTGTCACGGTGGGGTGTGTGTGGGCTCCGTCTTTTGAGCTAATTTAGAACTTCCTGTCTGAGAGCTAGCTAATTTAAGACATCCGGTTGCCTTCAGAATAAAATAAGGTTATTTAATTAATAATTATTACATTACATTATTAGTATTATTATTACATTACAGTTATTGTAAAGACACACATTATGTTTCTGTGTAAAAATAAGTAATTAAATAACATCAAAAAGTTATCTAAATGGATAAATGCTATTCACTGGAGTGAATATTCTATTATATTCTAAAAACGACTTATAAATCCTAAAGCCTTGTTTATACTTCACTGTGCAACGGTCCTATGCTGGACAATAGCAGATATGCAAACTCACAGCACATCTCATTCAAGACACTGAACTTGCAGATCTGCCATTTTTGAACACACTATAAAGTTAACCATTTATCATGCTGCTCTACGTGGCACTGCATTCTGTGACATTAAACCAAATGGCATTTTCCACTCTATGACACTACTGTTCTACATTTTTGTCTAATAAAATAGGCTATTAATTTAATCAATCAAACTGCATTAACTAACAGAGATACTACTAACCAAGCTATCCATGTCAACATGCTCTATGGGAGTCTCAATAACAGGTATAAGTAACGTTTAATGTTTAGTAATGTTTAATGTAGCAGAAGAGGCCATTCATTGAACAGAGTTTTGCACAATTTTAACATCCCAGATCGATTGAAATATGAATCTACTGTGCTGTGCTACACCATGATATATTAAGAGTAGCCTACAATAACATTCCATTGTGAATAAAAACCTATTAACCACAGTGTAATGCTAAAGGTTTCATCACAGGGCTGTCTGCTTCATGTAATATCATTAAAAGTGTTGTTGGTGACAGTTATATGAGTTAGAAGCATTAAGACCCATTTTAACCCTCAATGGCTTCCTTTCTGACAAATAACGTTATTGTAAAAAAAAAAAAAATTCACGCGTTCATATGTAGCTATTTTGCATTAGAAGCGGATGGGACCAAGGGACCCGGATGTAACGTAAGAGGACTACAATAGATTCGCGGTTAAATCTCGCGGGCGTGGCCTCACACCGGAAGGAAGTGCCGCCGCCCTCAAATACGGAAGAGACGCGTGGAGGTAGGTTTGGTCAGTGTTTGTTTGGAACGTGCCACGTCACCATCGCGGGTCCGTCTTCGGAGCAAGTAAGTGATTAAATGTTATTTAATACTTAACGCTGTTGTTGTTTGTGTGTTCAAACGTCTATCACTTGAAGTTACTTGTTATGATGTTTATATATGATGTTTGTACGAAACTGTAAAACAGTGTTTCAGTAGCCGAATGGTTAGTGTCGAAGGTTTATAAACAACTATGCCCGGCCTCAATGTTTACTAACCGTCGACAGTACCCACTCGACTACCGAAACACGGCTTTAAAGAGTAGTATTTACATATCTAAACACAACAAGTAACTTCAAAAGTGATAACATGTTTGAGCCACGGACCACCATTTCACATTAATAGACTCTCACAATGGTGGTCAGTGGCTCAAATGGGTCTGAGAGACTAGATGGCCTCAAATGGTGGTCCGTGGCTCAAACGCTGAATAAATAATCGACTAGAGGTGAAAATAGTATTGTTTGGTAGGTAAAAGGACAAACGTTCTGTGAAAATTGGCACGAAGCAACAAACATTCTTTGAAATTGGTGGGAAACGATCCCGGGCACTCATGTTAACAAAGCTCAGTCACTAACCACTATGCTACAATCAGCATTATATAATCAAAGGATCAAAAGTAGCAATCTTCTACATTCTCTAATTGTGTAGTTTTTTTGGAAATTAAGCAGATGCTTAACAACAATTGAACTATTGAGACTGAGAGTGTAAAGATCTACTATTGGGGTCAATTTGGTTACCTAAATTAAATTGCTCTGTATTGTGACAGTAATCATTGCTATAGTGTGTGTTCAGTAACAGTGTTAAATAGCTCTATAGTGTGACAGTAATCATTGCTATAGTGTGTGTTCAGTAACAGTGTTAAATAGCTCTATATTGTGACAGTAATCATTGCTATAGTGTGTGTGTTCAGTAACAGTGTTAAATAGCTCTATATTGTGACAGTAATCATTGCTATAGTGTGTGTGTTCAGTAACAGTGTTAAATAGCTCTATATTGTGACAGTAATCATTGCTATAGTGTGTGTTCAGTAACAGTGTTAAATAGCTCTATAGTGTGACAGTAATCATTGCTATAGTGTGTGTTCAGTAACTTGCAACACAGCAGCCAAGTATATGCAGAACACATATACACGCATTTGACATAACACAAACAACAAGACAATTTACATACATAAAGACATGAAGAAAAGAGCAATATCCACCGCTTAGATTATCCTGTGGCTACTACAACTCCTGATTAAACCCTTTTCTATTTATTAAAGAGCTGGAGAGACAGGAATATTCCTGTTACTGAACACACACTATAGCAATTATTACTGTCACAATAACTTTGTACTTTTGCTACTGATGTTTGTGTGCAACATTTGAGCTGGTGTCAAGTCACCTTAATTCAAGTGATAGATTATATACAGGGGCATGCCATATGGTCTACCTGCACAGCCTTTGTGATTACTGGTAGATCACGATGTACCTTTTGGCCGGGCACCCCTGCAATACAGGATTCCTGTCCAGAATTGTTTTTGGGTGGGTATGGTTTGAGAGTTTGTGATGCTCAGTTCTTTTTTTGCGTCTCGGTTCCTCAGGTGGAAGCTGCATAGTTGGGTTTTTGATGGGTTGGGTTTCAAGTGGCTGGTCGTTTGTTTAGATATTAAAAAGGAGGGGGGCGAGCGCGCTACCTTGTGGGAGGCCGTTCTTTTCGGCTTTCCATTTACTCCTCTGGTCATTTAACTGAACATAGAAGCGCCTGTTGTTGAGGAGGCTTTTCCTGACCATTGTGCGGTGTTGGACAGTGTCGTAGGCAGCAGAGAGATCTCTGAATGCTGCTCCAGTTATTTGTTTCCCCTCAAACCCATCCTCAATGTGTTGGGTGAGGTTGAGCTCTGTCCAGCACAGGAGCGGCTGGGACGGAAACCAGCTTGGTCTTTAGTCAGCTTGGTATCTATGAGTGGCAACAAGGCGTTGGAGTAGCAGCTTCTCATATAGCCTTGTAGGTGATGCAGAGGGAAATGGGTCGGTAGCTCTTTGTGGATAATGGGTCTATGCCAGGTTTAGGGATTGCAACCACGTTGGCCTTTTCCCAGACAGAAGGGATGGTTTTCTGTGCTATGCATGTGTTCAGCATCCCCACAAGCCAGGTCTTTGCGTTGGGTCCCAGGTGCTGTAACATTTCTGCCAGTAGGTCATCAATCCCTGCTGCTTTTCCGGGTTTCAACTTTCCCATTGCAGTTTCAAGTTCTTCTAGGTCGAAGGGTTTGGTTTGAGGGCTGGCTGATTGTGGTTGGTCTGATACCACTGTGCGATGGTATTCTCCTGTGGGTCGGTGGCGGTCTTGGTCACAACTGGTGGCCAACAGTTGTAACCAACACCGCCACCGACCCACATAGAATACCATCGCACAGTGGTATCAGACCAACCACAATCAGCCAGCCCTCAAACCAAACCCTTCGACTTAGAAGAACGTGAAACTGCAATGGGAAAGTTGAAACCCGGAAAAGCAGCAGGGATTGATGGCATACTGGCAGAAATGATACAGCACCTGGGACCTATCGCAAGGACCTGGCTTGTGGGGATGCTGAACACATGCATAGCACAGAAAACCATCCCTTCTGTTTGGAAAAAGGCTGGAGTAGTTGCAATCCCTAAACCTGGCAAAGACCCATTATCCCCGAAGAGCTACCGACCCATTTCCCTCCTCTGCATCACCTACAAGCTCTATGAGAGGCACTACAATTTCTGAACAGACTATATTTACATCAATATGTCTGGGTCCCCACCTACTCACTCAGGGTTGACGTGTCACACCTGCAGTGATGGGAGGGGCACCAAAATGTGGTATTTTGATTGTTTAATGGGGGCACTCCCTTAGTATAAAAGTGTATGTTTTGTGTACACATGACCTGATGAAGGTCAAATGGATCGAAACGCTGTCAGTATTTCAACAAAGAACGTCTTTCTTATACCTGTGGTGTGCGGGCTCCATCCAATACCTACACCAGTTGTGATGCAACAGAGTTTGCTGTGACCGTTGTGAATTATGGGTGGTGTGGTTTTTGCCAAGACGGTGGATTGTGGCCCATGCCTTCCTGCTGTTATTTGACATGTTGGTGTTCTCTATATCTTTTCGTCCTGGGCATGACGTTAAACTGTTCCGTTCGAGAGGACCAGCGACCCTCGAATGTAAACGGCCACGAAAGGAAATTATGTGTGTGTGAGGTGTTCTCTATAGGTTGGGTTTCAGGTGGTTGTATTGTAGTAGCTTGACATTTCTTGGAGGGCACTTTCAAGGACAGACTCAATCTTCTGGAAGTCTGCTTGTTGGGTCGTAATGCAGAGGTTGTCGGCGTAGATGAAACGCTGGCATTAGGCATTGGGTAGTGGCTGGTCGTTTGTGTAGATATTGAAAAGGAGGGGGGCGAGCACGCTACCTTGTTGGAGGCCGTTCTTTTGGGCTTTCCATTTACTCCTCTGGTCATTTAACTGGACATAGAAGCGCCTGTTGTTGAGGAGGCTTTTCCTGACCATTGTGCGGTGTTGGACAGTGTCGTAGGCAGCAGAGAGATCTCTGAATGCTGCTCCAGTTATTTGTTTCCCCTCAAACCCATCCTCAATGTGTTGGGTGAGGTTGAGCTCTGTCCAGCACAGGAGCGGCTGGGACGGAAACCAGCTTGGTCTTTAGTCAGCTTGGTATCTATGAGTGGCAACAAGGCGTTGGAGTAGCAGCTTCTCATATAGCCTTGTAGGTGATGCAGAGGGAAATGGGTCGGTAGCTCTTTGTGGATAATGGGTCTTTGCCAGGTTTAGGGATTGCAACCACTTTGGCCTTTTCCCAGACAGAAGGGATGGTTTTCTGTGCTATGCATGTGTTCAGCATCCCCACAAGCCAGGTCTTTGCGTTGGGTCCCAGGTGCTGTAACATTTCTGCCAGTAGGTCATCAATCCCTGCTGCTTTTCCGGGTTTCAACTTTCCCATTGCAGTTTCAAGTTCTTCTAGGTCGAAGGGTTTGGTTTGAGGGCTGGCTGATTGTGGTTGGTCTGATACCACTGTGCGATGGTATTCTCCTGTGGGTCGGTGGCGGTCTTGGTCACAACTGGTGGCCAACAGTTGTAACCAACACCGCCACCGACCCACATAGAATACCATCGCACAGTGGTATCAGACCAACCACAATCAGCCAGCCCTCAAACCAAACCCTTCGACTTAGAAGAACGTGAAACTGCAATGGGAAAGTTGAAACCCGGAAAAGCAGCAGGGATTGATGGCATACTGGCAGAAATGATACAGCACCTGGGACCTATCGCAAGGACCTGGCTTGTGGGGATGCTGAACACATGCATAGCACAGAAAACCATCCCTTCTGTTTGGAAAAAGGCTGGAGTAGTTGCAATCCCTAAACCTGGCAAAGACCCATTATCCCCGAAGAGCTACCGACCCATTTCCCTCCTCTGCATCACCTACAAGCTCTATGAGAGGCACTACAATTTCTGAACAGACTATATTTACATCAATATGTCTGGGTCCCCACCTACTCACTCAGGGTTGACGTGTCACACCTGCAGTGATGGGAGGGGCACCAAAATGTGGTATTTTGATTGTTTAATGGGGGCACTCCCTTAGTATAAAAGTGTATGTTTTGTGTACACATGACCTGATGAAGATCAAATGGATCGAAACGCTGTCAGTATTTCAACAAAGAACGTCTTTCTTATACCTGTGGTGTGCGGGCTCCATCCAATACCTACACCAGTTGTGATGCAACAGAGTTTGCTGTGACCGTTGTGAATTATGGGTGGTGTGGTTTTTGCCAAGACGGTGGATTGTGGCCCATGCCTTCCTGCTGTTATTTGACATGTTGGTGTTCTCTATATCTTTTCGTCCTGGGCATGACGTTAAACTGTTCCGTTCGAGAGGACCGGCGACCCTCGAATGTAAACGGCCACGAAAGGAAACTGTGTGTGTGAGGTGTTCTCTATCATTTCATTCCAGACTTCACTGTCTATCTCCTGTGTTTTCCATTCATCTTGAGCGTTACACAGTCGTCTGATGTGCGGGGGGAGGTGCCGGCTAGCGCATAAAGGCACGGACGGGACAGGTGTTGTCTTGACCCATCCCGTGATGATGCGACAGGTGTCATTTAGGGCTGTGTCGACCAATTTGGTGTGACGTGATCGGCTCCAGCTTGAGCAGGCATACTCTGCTGTAGAGAAAGACAGGGCCATGGCAGTTGCACGGATTGTTTGTGGGTCTGCGCCCCACTTGGGAGTTCACTAGTTTTCACAGGATGTTATTGTGGGTGTTGACCGTGGCTTTTGTGTTCTCCAGGTGTTTTTTTGAAGAAGAGTGTCCTGTCCAGTGTAACTCCAAGATACATGGGGTGGGTATGGTTGGAGAGTTTGTGACCATCCCAAGTGACGCTCAGTTCTTTTCTCGCGTCTCGGTTCCTCAGGTGGAAGCTGCATAGTTGGGTTTGTGTGTCTTTCTTTTTCTGTCTTTCTTTCTTAGGACGGAGATCAAGGTAGACGCCATAGGAAGGCTCAACACTAGCCGATGCCCCTAGAGATCCATCCCAAAGCTTCCCTCAGGGAGCACAGCAAGCCAGCTAGCCAGCAAGCCTGCCCAGTCAGCCAACGCAGCCAGTCAGCTCCGCCAGTCAGCCAGTGTAGAAAGTCAGGCTGCCAAGCCAGAGCATATCAGCCCTTGCAGTCAGCCATTGCAGCCATACCAGCCTTGCTCAGTCAGCTCAGCCAGGCCTCTCTTGAGGCCTGGCTCTCTGTCTGCCTGGCCCGGTCTGCCCTGCCCTGCCTTGCAGCAACAGAACCAGCCTTTCTGGAAAGCCAGCCAGCTCAGAATGCGAGCTGAGCAAGCCAGTGCAGCAGCAAGCCCAGACTAGGTTACCGCAGCCTTACTGTGCAGCCACAGCCACTCAGTCTAGACCAGCAGGAGCTGGCCAGGCTCCAACCCTTGCAGCGCAGCCTTAGGCCGGACAGTCCCCCTGCCTGCACTTTGTTGCCTTCCTGGCCTGTCTGCCTGCCTAGGCGCCTCGGTCTTCCTGTCTGTCTGCCTTGGCCTGCCAGTCTGAAACTGGTTTAGACTAACTGCGTGCTTGCCAGCTGCGCTGGCTTGCTGAGCTCGTATTCTGAGCTGGCTGGCTTGCCAGCAAGGCTGGTTCTGTTGCAAGGCAGGGCGGGGCAGACCGGGCCAGGCAGACAGAGAGCCAGGCCTCGAGAGAGGCCTGGCTGAGCTGACTGAGCAAGGCTGGTATGGCTACAATGGTTGACTGCAAGGGCTGATGTGCGCTGGCTTGGCAGCCTGACTTTCTACACTGGCTGACTGGCGGAGCTGGCTGGCTGCGTTGGCTGACTGGGCGGGCTTGCTGGCTAGCTGGCTTGCTGGACTCCCTGAGGGAAGCTTTGGGATGGATCTCTAGGGGCATCGGCTTGTGTTGAGCCTTCCAACGGCGTCTACCTTGATCTTCGTCCTAAGAAAGAAAGACAGAAAAAGAAACACACACACAAACTCAACTATGCAGCTTCCACATGAGGAAGGCAGGCAGGCACGCAGGCAGGCACAAGCTGCCTGCGTGCTTGCTTCGCCCTCCAGTTGCTGCTCCAGTTATTTGTTTTCCCTCAAACCCATCCTCAATGTGTTGGGTGAGGTTGAGCTCTGTCCAGCACAGGACGGGACGGAAACCAGCTTGGTCTTTAGTCAGCTTGGTGTCTATGAGTGAGTGGTATGAGGCGTTGGAGTAGCAGCCTCTCTTGTAGGTGATGCAGAGGAGGGAAATGGGTCGGTAGCTCTTTGAGGATGATGGGTCTTTGCCAGGTTTGGGGATTGCAACCACTTTGGCTTTTCTCCAGACAGAAGGGATGGTTTTCTGTGCCATGCATGTGTTCAGCATCCCCACAAGCCAGGTCTTTGCGTTAGGTTCCAGGTGCTGTATAATTTCTGCCAGTATGTCATCAATCCCTGCTGCTTTTCCGGGTTTCAACTTTCCCATTGCAGTTTTGAGTTCTTCTAGGTCGAAGGGTTTGGTTTGAGGGCTGGCTGATTGTGGTTGGTCTGATACCACTGTGCGATGGTATTCTCCTGTGGGTCGTGGCGGTGTTGGTTACGACTGTTGGCCACCAGTTGTGATGCAACAGAGTTCGCTGTGACCGTTGTGAATTATGGGTGGCTCCCTGAGGTCCTTGATCGCCATTGGGTCCAA
The DNA here is from genome assembly GCF_964188405.1 of Protomyctophum parallelum. Lineage (NCBI taxonomy): Eukaryota > Metazoa > Chordata > Actinopteri > Myctophiformes > Myctophidae > Protomyctophum > Protomyctophum parallelum. The sequence goes on from NC_139710.1 coordinate 15,850,990, forward strand.
CAGTGGTCATTGAAGCGTGCACACACATGCACACATGCACCTACACACACAGGGGCACATGCGTATGCACACCTGGACCTTTAAATGAACAACAACACAAAAACTAAGGCACTGGTGTCGGACTTCTGGTTTACCGGAACGGGGTTCAACTCCCTGCAGTGCCCTGCTCAATGTGTTGTATTTCATTCATTGGTCCATGGTCTCAGGTCATTGAGCGGCGCGCTATAGTGTGCGATTCTTCATCATTGTTGAGGATTTTTTAAAGGTGAAAATCAAGGAAAAGCAAAAGGCTATAGTCCATGGTCACGGACCGCATACTGGTCAAGGTCATTTATACTGGTGAAGATCATTTACTAGTCTTCTAAAGGTCATTTATACTGGTGAAGATAATTTACTAGTCTTCTAAAGGTCATTTATACTGGTCAAGGTCAATTACTAGTCTCATGAAGGTAATTTATACTGGTCACAGTCATATACTGGTCACGGTCATTTCTACTGGTGAAGGTCATTTATACTGGTCAAGGTCATTTGTACTTGTCAAGGTCATTTATACTGGTCAAGGTCATTTACTAGTCTTATTGAAGGTAATTTATACTGCTCAAGGTCATTGATATTGGTCAAGGTCATTAAGTGGCACGCTATAGTGCGCGATTCTTCATCATTGTTGAGGATTTGAAAAAAGGTTAAATTGCAGAAAAGCGAAAGGCTAAAGTCCATGGTCACGGAGGGCATACTATAGTATGTTGTTTTTCTTTTTTTTGGTGGTGTGCGGGCTCCATCCAATAACTACACCAATTGTGATGCAATAGAGTTTGCTGTGACCGTTGTGAATTATGGGTGGTGTGGTCTTTGCCAAGACGGTGGATTGTGGCCCATGCCTTCCTGCTGTTATTTGTCATGTTGGTGTTCTCTATATCTTTTCGTCCTGGGCATGACGTTAAACTGTTCCGTTCGAGAGGACCGGCGACCCTCGAATGTAAACAGGTGTTGGGACAGGGTCAGGTGTTGTCTTGATGCATCCTATGATGATGCCACAGGTGTCATTTAGGGCTGTGTCGACCAATTTGGTGTGACGGGATAGGCTTGTAGGTGATGCAGAGGAGGGAAATGGGTCGGTAGCTCTTTGGGGATAATGGGTCTTTGCCAGGTTTAGGGATTGCAACCACTTTGGCCTTTTTCCAGACAGAAGGGATGGTTTTCTGTGCTATGCATGTGTTCAGCATCCCCACAAGCCAGGTCTTTCCGTTAGGTCCCAGGTGCTGTATCATTTCTGCTAGTAGGTCATCAATCCCTGCTGCTTTTCCGGGTTTCAACTTTCCCATTGCAGTTTCACGTTCTTCTAGGTCGAAGGGTTTGGTTTGAAGGCTGGCTGATTGTGGTTGGTCTGATACCACTGTGCGATGGTATTCTCCTGTGGGTTGGTGGCGGTCTTGGTCACAACTGGTGGCCAACAGTTGTAACCAACACCGCCACCGACCCACATAGAATACCATCGCACAGTGGTATCAGACCAACCATAATCAGCCATCACTCAAACCAAACCCTTCGACCTAGAAGAACTTGAAACTGCAATGGGAAAGTTGAAACCCGGAAAAGCAGCAGGGATTGATGACCTACTGGCAGAAATGATACAGCACCTGGGACCTAACTCAAGGCCCTGGCTTGTGGGGATGCTGAACACATGCACAGCACAGAAAACCACCCCTTCTGTCTGGAAAAAGGCCAAAGTGGTTGCAATCCCTAAACCTGGCAAAGACCCATTATCCCCGAAGTGCTACCGACCCATTTCCCTCCTCTGCATCACGTCTTTCTTATACCTGTGGTGTGCGGGCTCCATCCAATACCTACACTAGTTGTGATGCAACAGAATTTGCTGTGACCGTTGTGAATTATGGGTGGTGTGGTCTTTGCCAAGACGGTGGATTGTGGCCCATGCCTTCCTGCTGTTATTTGTCATTTGTCATTATGGTGTTCTCTATATTTTTTCGTCCTGGGCATGACGTTAAACTGTTCCGTTTGAGAGGACCGGCGACCCTCGAATGTAAACAGCCACGAAAGGAAACTGTGTGTGTGAGGTGTTCTCTATCATTTCATTACCAGACTTCACTGTCTATCTCCTGTGTTTTCCATTCATCTTGAGCGTTACACAGTCGTCTGATGTGCGGGGGGAGGTGCCGGCTAGCGCATAAAGGCACGGACGGGACAGGTGTTTTCTTGACCCATCCCGTGATGATGCGACAGGTGTCATTTAGGGCTGTGTCGACCAATTTGGTGTGACGTGATCGGCTCCAGCTTGAGCAGGAATACTCTGCTGTAGAGAAAGACAGGGCCATGGCAGTTGCACGGATTGTTTGTGGGTCTGCGCCCCACTTGGGAGTTCACTAGTTTTCACAGGATGTTATTGTGGGTGTTGACCGTGGCTTTTGTGTTCTCCAGGTGTTTTTTTGAAGAAGAGTGTCCTGTCCAGTGTAACTCCAAGATACATGGGGTGGGTATGGTTGGAGAGTTTGTGACCATCCCAAGTGACGCTCAGTTCTTTTCTCGCGTCTCGGTTCCTCAGGTGGAAGCTGCATAGTTGGGTTTGTGTGTCTTTCTTTTTCTGTCTTTCTTTCTTAGGACGGAGATCAAGGTAGACGCCATAGGAAGGCTCAACACTAGCCGATGCCCCTAGAGATCCATCCCAAAGCTTCCCTCAGGGAGCACAGCAAGCCAGCTAGCCAGCAAGCCTGCCCAGTCAGCCAACGCAGCCAGTCAGCTCCGCCAGTCAGCCAGTGTAGAAAGTCAGGCTGCCAAGCCAGAGCATATCAGCCCTTGCAGTCAGCCATTGCAGCCATACCAGCCTTGCTCAGTCAGCTCAGCCAGGCCTCTCTTGAGGCCTGGCTCTCTGTCTGCCTGGCCCGGTCTGCCCTGCCCTGCCTTGCAGCAACAGAACCAGCCTTTCTGGAAAGCCAGCCAGCTCAGAATGCGAGCTGAGCAAGCCAGTGCAGCAGCAAGCCCAGACTAGGTTACCGCAGCCTTACTGTGCAGCCACAGCCACTCAGTCTAGACCAGCAGGAGCTGGCCAGGCTCCAACCCTTGCAGCGCAGCCTTAGGCCGGACAGTCCCCCTGCCTGCACTTTGTTTCCTTCCTGGCCTGTCTGCCTGCCTAGGCGCCTCGGTCTTCCTGTCTGTCTGCCTTGGCCTGCCAGTCTGAAACTGGTTTAGACTAACTGCGTGCTTGCCAGCTGCGCTGGCTTGCTGAGCTCGTATTCTGAGCTGGCTGGCTTGCCAGCAAGGCTGGTTCTGTTGCTGCAAGGCAGGGCGGGGCAGACCGGGCCAGGCAGACAGAGAGCCAGGCCTCGAGAGAGGCCTGGCTGAGCTGACTGAGCAAGGCTGGTATGGCTACAATGGTTGACTGCAAGGGCTGATGTGCGCTGGCTTGGCAGCCTGACTTTCTACACTGGCTGACTGGCGGAGCTGGCTGGCTGCGTTGGCTGACTGGGCGGGCTTGCTGGCTAGCTGGCTTGCTGGACTCCCTGAGGGAAGCTTTGGGATGGATCTCTAGGGGCATCGGCTTGTGTTGAGCCTTCCAACGGCGTCTACCTTGATCTTCGTCCTAAGAAAGAAAGACAGAAAAAGAAACGCACACACAAACTCAACTATGCAGCTTCCACATGAGGAAGGCAGGCAGGCACGCAGGCAGGCACAAGCTGCCTGCGTGCTTGCTTCGCCCTCCAGTTGCTGCTCCAGTTATTTGTTTTCCCTCAAACCCATCCTCAATGTGTTGGGTGAGGTTGAGCTCTGTCCAGCACAGGACGGGACGGAAACCAGCTTGGTCTTTAGTCAGCTTGGTGTCTATGAGTGGTATGAGGCGTTGGAGTAGCAGCCTCTCTTGTAGGTGATGCAGAGGAGGGAAATGGGTCGGTAGCTCTTTGAGGATGATGGGTCTTTGCCAGGTTTGGGGATTGCAACCACTTTGGCTTTTCTCCAGACAGAAGGGATGGTTTTCTGTGCCATGCATGTGTTCAGCATCCCCACGAGCCAGGTCTTTGCGTTAGGTTCCAGGTGCTGTATAATTTCTGCCAGTATGTCATCAATCCCTGCTGCTTTTCCGGGTTTCAACTTTCCCATTGCAGTTTTGAGTTCTTCTAGGTCGAAGGGTTTGGTTTGAGGGCTGGCTGATTGTGGTTGGTCTGATACCACTGTGCGATGGTATTCTCCTGTGGGTCGTGGCGGTGTTGGTTACGACTGTTGGCCACCAGTTGTGATGCAACAGAGTTCGCTGTGACCGTTGTGAATTATGGGTGGCTCCCTGAGGTCCTTGATCGCCATTGGGTCCAACAGTGGTCATTGAAGCGTGCACACACATGCACACATGCACCTACACACACAGGGGCACATGCGTATGCACACCTGGACCTTTAAATGAACAACAACACAAAAACTAAGGCACTGGTGTCGGACTTCTGGTTTACCGGAACGGGGTTCAACTCCCTGCAGTGCCCTGCTCAATGTGTTGTATTTCATTCATTGGTCCATGGTCTCAGGTCATTGAGCGGCGCGCTATAGTGTGCGATTCTTCATCATTGTTGAGGATTTTTTAAAGGTGAAAATCAAGGAAAAGCAAAAGGCTATAGTCCATGGTCACGGACCGCATACTGGTCAAGGTCATTTATACTGGTGAAGATCATTTACTAGTCTTCTAAAGGTCATTTATACTGGTGAAGATCATTTACTAGTCTTCTAAAGGTCATTTATACTGGTCAAGGTCATTTACTAGTCTCATGAAGGTAATTTATACTGGTCAGTCATATACTGGTCACGGTCATTTATACTGGTCAAGGTCATTTGTACTTGTCAAGGTCATTTATACTGGTCAAGGTCATTTACTAGTCTTATTGAAGGTCATTTATACTGCTCAAGGTTATTGATCAATATCAATGACCTTGATGACCCCAAGGTCATTAAGTGGCATGCTATAGTGCGCGATTCTTCATCATTGTTCACGATTTGAAAAAAGGTTAAATCGCGGAAAAGCGAAAGGCTATAGTCCATAGTCTCGGAGGGCATACAAAAATGTGTGGTGCTATACAGGCCGTTCTGGAAAATTTGGGACAGAGGTTCATCGTTGGCATCCAGGGAGTGTGTGTGCAAAATTTGGCATCGACCGGGTTAATGGTGCTGGAGATTAGCTGTTAACAAACTGACGGACGGACACACACACACACACACACACTCACTCAGAGTGCAAAACATACTCTATCCCCATGGCTTTGGCCTGGTGCCATACCGTTATTAATTATTGCCTACAATGTCAATTGTGAAATTACTTTACCGTTGCAATGCAAAATTTACATTTCAACGAATGGACCTCGTAAAACAAAACAAAAACCAAGGCACTGGTTGTGGTACTTCTGGTTTACCGGAATGGGGTTCAACTCCCTGCAGTGCTCTGCTCAATTTGTTGTATTTACATGGTTCATTTTTATTTTCTGCTCATTGTGTTGCCTTTTCATAGATGATAACCCCCAGGTTCTTTAATGTGTTTGCACTCCCTACAGTTAGGTTACCAAGTCTATTTATTTATTATTTCTGTTCACTAGAACTAGAACCAATTACCAAAGTAGGCTTTCTAATGACACAACTCGCCTTTGTTTTTATGTGTAGCAAAAACGTTCTTTTTATTTACGCCAAAGAGTAGAGGCTGGTCTGCATTCATGCGAGCGGGGAAGTTTAGAGTAACATAGCTCTAAATGAAACGCATTAGAGCTATGGACCAGAGCTAGTAGTCATAGCACTTCATGGTATATGCATAGTTTATATAGTTTCATTATAGATATATTAAACAGAGAGGACTGGAGTCAATTGGGTTATATTATGTTTAACACTAATTTGAAGCTGTCAAAATCTGACAGACTTCTGGCGGCCATGGCCACGCCCACCTTTTGGTAACGCCCACTTTCGGCCAAGCCCACAAAAAGGACCCCCCATGTCATTTGCCAGGCAGGCTCCACTCTCAGACAGATATTTGGCTCCGTCTTATGAGCTAATTTAGAACTTCCTGTCTGAGAGCTAGCTAATTTAAGACATCCGGTTGCCTTCAGAATAAAATAAGGTTATTTAATTCGTTAATTAAATAATTGTCAATGCCCCAAGGCACAGCACTTTTTTGAGCGTTGACCTCAGTAGAAGGTCTGCTGCCGTGAATTTTACACCTCTCCCACTTAGCGGAGAGTGGGGTGTGGTACAGGACATCTCCCCGAACGCGTGGGTATATTGCATCTACAAGTAGTACAAGATAAATTGAAACCATTGACACCTACTTCGATGGTTCAGTTGTCATCTATGCCGGGGAATTTAGCAGCTCTCATTCAAGCGTTTTTTCAAAATCCAGGTCACACATTTGATTGCAAAACAATCTGTGGTGTCACTCAACAACTAGTGAATAGCATCTTACTTGGCCTTAGGAATGCACAATGACCCATTAGATTTTATACACAAACTAGTAGTTTGGTTGAGTATGTGTGGTGTCCACACAGTTGTTCAAGCAAAACATACAGACATCTGTACATTCTGTGCCTGGACAGTTGAAAGCAATTAACAGAACAATAACGTAGGACAATTTGGAAGAAGATGATGATGATGTGGTTTTATGCAATGAAAGTCTAAATGACAATATGTGTGAAGCTATACCATTACCAATTCTAACATTTCTACAACAGACATCTGCTATCAAAAACACACGGCTTGAAGAAGCAGCAGCGCAGGACTCAACATTTAGACGGAAACTTGAGAAATTCAATCTAGCCAACACATCAGTGTCATTAGTGTCTCAGAAATGTTCTAGGACAGAAGTATGCACCATATTAAATAGATTTGTAGAATACACACTTCGGTCTCCTTTCCTTGGAGATGACCTGCTTTGCCTGAAAAGTCTTAGTCTGTATAGTTGTACTCAATGTGGTGACAAGGCCTTACCATCTACAAAGAACATGTCACAATTCATAGTGCAGCCACTTGACGTGTCACAAAAAGGCATCTTAGACACTATTGCACAAATATTACCTGCTCAATCTGAACAATGTGAAACATGTCAGCAGGAAAAGAGCTTATCAACATATGAAGTAATTAACAGCCCACAGACCTTACTTCTCCTGTTAAGAGCTGGCACAAAAATTCCAAAAACGTTCAATTTATCCTGTCTGTACCACCAAAATGAGTATGCTTTGACCAGTATGTGTGTATTTTTCGACAGGCCACCATATGCGTCATTGTACATCCTTAAAGATCATAAATGGCATATCTGGACAAATGAATCGAATGACACAGCAGGCTATACCTTTGAGCTGATGCAAAGAACATCCGCTCGACAGCACACAAAGACAGTAGTCACAAGTAGTTTCTATGTCGTGTCATACGAGAAAATAAACAGTCGAGAAATAATCAAGTTTCGTCAGGACAAACAAATGCATAAATGCACAGACAGATGCAATCAACGCACACAAGTGACACCCATTCCAAAGCTAGAGGTAACTCCTTGACCTGACTTAGCTTGCGTAGAGAAAGTGATTTCATGTCAATGCCCCAAGGCACAGCACTTTTTTGAGCGTTGACCCCAGTAGAAGGTCTGCTGCTGTGAATTTTACACCTCTCTCGCTTAGCGGAGAGTGGGGTGTGGTAGAGGACATCTCCCCGAACACGTGGGTATACGTCCAGATAGTTGCCTCGCGGAGGCCTCTTTGTCCAGTGTCCATTCTGGGTCCGGAAACGGTACTTTTTGTCAGCATTGACCCCAGTAGAAGGTCTGCTGCTGTGAATTTTACACCTCTCCCGCTTAGCGGAGAGTGTGGTGTGGTAGAGGACATCTCCCCGAACGCGTGTGTATGTCCAGATAGTTGCCTCGCGGAGGACTCTTTGTCCAGTGTCCATTCTGGGTCCGGAAACGGTACTTTTTGTCAGCATTGACCCCAGTAGAAGGTCTGCTGCTGTGAATTTTACACCTCTCCCGCTTAGCGGAGAGTGGGGTGTGGTACAGGACATCTCCCCGAACGCGTGGGTATGTCCAGATAGTTGCCTCGCGGAGCCGTCTTTTGTCCAGTGTCCATTCTGGGTCCGGAAACGGTACTTTTTGTCAGCCTTGACCCCAGTAGAAGGTCTGCTGCTGTGAATTTTACACCTCTCCCGCTTAGCGGAGAGTGTGGTGTGGTAGAGGACATCTCCCCGAACGTGTGGGTATGTCCAGATAGTTGCCTCGCGGAGGCCTCTTTGTCCAGTGTCCATTCTGGGTCCGGAAACGGTACTTTTTGTCAGCATTGACCCCAGTAGAAGGTCTGCTGCTGTGAATTTTACACCTCTCCCGCTTAGCGGAGAGTGTGGTGTGGTAGAGGACATCTCCCCGAACGTGTGGGTATGTCCAGATAGTTGCCTCGCGGAGGCCTCTTTGTCCAGTGTCCATTCTGGGTCCGGAAACGGTACTTTTTTCAGCGTTGACCACAGTAGAAGGTCTGCTGCTGTGAATTTTACACCTCTCCCGCTTAGCGGAGAGTGGGGTGTGGTACAGGACATCTCCCCGAACGCGTGGGTATGTCCAGATAGTTGCCTCGCGGAGCCGTCTTTTGTCCAGTGTCCATTCTGGGTCCGGAAACGGTACTTTTTGTCAGCCTTGACCCCAGTAGAAGGTCTGCTACTGTGAATTTTACACCTCTCCCGCTTAGCGGAGAGTGGGGTGTGGTATAGGACATCTCCCCGAACGCGTGGGTATGTCCAGATAGTTGCCTTGCGGAGCCGTCTTTTGTCCAGTGTCCACTTTATAAAGTCCATGCACTCCAGTGAATAGCATTTATCCATTTAGATAACTTTATTATTATTATTATAAGGATTTAATTACTTATTCTTACACAGAAACATAATGTGTGTCTTATAGCATCATATAGCATCATTTAAATGCTTAATTTGTAGTTTTAATGTGCAAATTAAACTTTTTTTCAATACTCTAGAGGGTACTCTTATTTTGAAGAGATCGTCCACCGGAAGTCTTAAATTAGCTCACTAGATTAGCTCACTAGACGCTGCCGTGTGTGTGTGTGTGTGTGTGTGTGTGTGTGTGTGTGTGTGTGTGTGTGTGTGTGTGTGTGTGTGTGTGTGTGTGTGTGTGTGTGTGTGTGTGTGTGTGTGTGTGCGTGCGTGCCTGCACTGCTGCTGTCGCTTAAATATGTATCATCAATCATTGATGATACATATTTAAGCGACAGCAGTGCTTGTAGTTTTTTAAGAATAAATGGAATATTCTCCTTTCACAGCCAGGGTATCAAAAGTTCAGCATAATATTCCATTTATTCTTAAAAAACTACAAGCACTGCTGTCGCTTAAATATGACGACATGTGTTTGCCGAGAGGATTAGGAAGTATCTGCATGCTGGATGCAGGTCGGTATATTTCATGAGCTTCACACTCACGTACAGTACCATAGTAGTCTGCACTGCTATCAGCTGGCTACATTATTTTTTTAATTGCGCGTTATTGTCATTCAAAGCGTCATAACGTTCCAATATAACGAATAACTTTATTGTAGCGCTACCGGCGTAGGACTTGGAATAAACAAAAGCATTGGATGCTCTTTGCTGATCTGAGAGCGGCTTGATTTCACTAAGGAGATTAATAAAGTATTTCTATTCTATTCTAAGTCTTGCCGCTGTGTCGCATACCTGCTCAAGTTACACCAGAAACCCCCCGCAAAGTAAAGCATCTATAAATCAGAATGAGTCACTACCCATATTAAAGGATTTCCTTTCACATGACAAACGGTACGCCAAACGCGCGTGTGGTGCTACTCATCTATGAAAGTTTATGACTGCCGCAATTATTTTTGCTCTGAAAGTCTTTTAAAGGGAAGCTTTTAAGCTCCTTTGATAAGGTGGGTTATAAGTTATGCTGTCAGAACCATTCTCTTGTCCAGTATGTATGCCAGCCAGGCGTGTTGCTACCTGTGCTGCCTTTAAGCATACAGCCATTAACCAGTTTCAAGACTCAACATTAAAATGCCAGATTTACTTGTGAGTCAGCTAATAGGCCACAGGCTCTAGATAATAACCTTTTATTTATTTAACATTCTTAAGGTGTTGTACCACCAAGCGAGCCCATACCAGCCCCACTGCTGATTCCCACCACCCTTAAACACTTCAAGTACAGTTAAGAGTGGTGTGTTTTGGACCTGTCTGGTGAAGGAGGGAGATATAAGCTTCTCTGTCTCTGCCTGTAGCTCTGTAGATTATCCCATGTTTTTGTGCGATCAAATGTGTTTTTATGGCTTCGGTGCTACACAGAGAAAACTCTGAGGAATTCTGGCTGTAAATGGTAATTGCACCTTTTTCTTGCCAAGCTTCCTTCACGCCCGGGAGCATTCTAAATGGAGGGATTGTGACAGTAAATACGTCCATATAGCAGACCTTTAATATAGGATACTGCACGCAGTTAGCTGTTCCGGGCAGTGCGCTGAGGCGTGTTGGTACTACCTCTTCATAAACACTTGTGAAAATGGGATTGTGAAACTTGTTTTCCTGTTTGTGTGCTCGGAGGAATGTGTCAACAAATGGAGTTTGACACTTAAACTAGAGTTTACACTGAGCATACGGACACTGCACTGCCATAACACACACTCAGACTGAACTACTTTGGTCTGAAGAGAAGTCTAGATAAGCAGTGATAGTCTAGTTTGAAGACTAGAATTATATTTACACACAGAGTTTGTGCCTTTGTTTTTAGTACTGTGTAAAAGTGTGTTTACCATTAAAGCCATGACAGATAAAGCCATATTTCACTCGTGGTCTTGTGCTCTAGTTTAGGATCAACTGTAATTTTCTAACTTTAGTTTTGACCCTATCAGTGTGACTGTGACATGGAGGATGATGATGTGGACCTCAACCTAGATAAAGATGACCTTCCACTCAGAGCCAACACCAGCGACATATTGGTCAGACACTATGTACTGGACATGACCATTCACTTCCACAGAAAGGTCATCAGTGGCAGCATTGTTCTGTTCCTGGAACCTGTTGCTGGTCCTGGAGCATTGGCTAGTCCTGGGAGAAGAACTGAAATAATTGGTGGTGAAGGAGTTAGGTTTGGACAGACTGGCAAGACTCCAGCAGAGTCTTGGTGCATTACTGGACATGTGGGTGAAACCGGTGCCAAGTTTAAGGATAAGGCTGTGACTGCATTACAGGATGATAGGAAGGATAAGACTAGGGTTGGATGTGGTGTGGTTTCTGGAACCGCAGAGGAGGAAGGAGCAAAATCAAGGAACAGCGGAGAGGCTGTGGGGGTGAGTTGGGCAGCAGCCGACATAGCTGGAACAAAATGTCAGCCTCCGTCTGACGTCGGCAAGGTTCACAATGTGCCACAGTCTGCGATACCACACCCCAATGCATCCTGGGAGAGCACCAGCGATGGTGACTTCACCTTGGTGCTGGACTGCTGTGACCTCACTGTGTCAAAAGTTGAGGCGTTAGACATCATCTCTGTGCCATCTATGTCCGGCCTTGTAGAGGAGGTAAAATGTCAGAGGTCAGGGCTCAGCACTGTGGACCAATCAGCAGCCCTGATACAGAAACTGGTGTCCATCCCTTCTGGTCAATGGAGGGAGCAGCATCGTCTGTTCTCCCAGTGTAGCCGAGCCCCTGCTTCCCAGGGTGGGGGTACGCTGCAGTTCCATACAGACCGCTGGAGTCTGCAGGTGAGGAAGAGGGGGGCAGGGACACCTCAGGACTTCCCCCGAGCTCTGAGGATCTGCTATGAAACGAGGCCGGAGGGAGGCTCTGTCACATGGACCAGAGATCAGGACAACAGGTGGGTCAGGAAGGAAATTAGTAAAACCGCACAAACAAGCAAATGGTATGATAATTGATAATGCCTTAACCCACTAATTCAAAGTAACCAGTAATTCACAGTTTCACACAAAAGATCAGATGTACAAGCTTGCGAAGTGTTGCACTGTGAGCTTGTATATCTGACTGCTATGTAAAATGACACAGATGGTTTCCCTGTCTTAATCTCTTAAGGCTTACCAATATTGGCTTACCAGTCCGTACTGAAAATGTAGTGTTTACATAACATTGAAAAAAAGTTCAGCTTTTAATGCTATGATGCATGGAATATTAATTAAATAATTGTAAATTTCGCTATTAAGCTGTCAGTGTTCATTTTCAGTGTGCATGCATGTGTGTGTGTGTGTGTGTTTATTTGTTCACCCTTTGAGCACTGGAACGTGTTTATAGTTTACCCTTGTTTGGCCCTCCAGGGTGTGTGTTTACACTGCGGGGTCCCCCATCAACAACCGAGCCCTCTTCGCATGCCAGGAGCCGCCTGTTGCCATGTCAACGTGGCAGGCGAGGGTCCGGGCCCCCAGTGATTGTGTGGTTCTGATGAGCGGGGAGAATCAGGCCATGCCCACTGAGGAAGAAGACACAGGTAAGGCATTTGCCCGCGCATGTAATAAATAAAGAATATTCCCTGCAGTTCTACTCTGGCATGCCAGTATCTTACAGAAGGGTACTGGTTTTTGTTTAGTTTTTTCACTCTGAACAATGTTTTTCTCACTTTTTCTTTTTCCCTTAACTTTCCTTTCCTCCCTTCTCCCATCCACAGGTCTCTTATTCTGGGACTACTACGTCACTATGCCCATGCCTGCCTCCACCTTTACCTTGGCAGTGGGCCATTGGCGCCAGGCCACAGCGGAATGTACCACTGCCGCTGAGAGTTGGCCGAGTGGCAAAATGGAGTGTGGGGAGACGGCCAAAGCTGGGCCCGGGTCAGAGACTGTGGCCGGGCCTGCGGCTGGAGCTGGGAACTCCACCAGTGAAGTAATAAAGTGCTCTACTCTCCAGACTGGCAGGTATTTTATTATTTTTCCTGTGTTCGCTTCCTCTGTTCTTCTCGTAAGGCTGCCGCCTCTCCAGTGTGTCCTTAACCCAAGGCTGGCCCTGCAGCCCTCCATCTATGGCGGAACGTTCCCCTTCACAATGCCATAAATGGAGCAGGTGAATTACTGTAGGCACAGTGGGTAGCACTTAATCAAGGGCCTCAGTAACATTTGTTTTGTGTGGCACAAACCCCTCTTTAACAGGACAGCGTGCATAACAGCATAACACGATGCCAACATCCTGCTTGTGGTACAAAGCCAGGAGGCAATAAAATAAAGTATCTCAGATACAGGATGTAGCGTGCGGCCCAGGACACTATTAGCACCAGGGGCCAGGGCTAAGGGTGGAATGGAGTTTGCCTGGACTGGTGTGTGGCTGTAGTGTGGGCAGGGCCGGGTTGGTCTGGGGTCTCCCTCTCCAATGCCCAGAAGCCTGGCAGGTCTTCCTCTGGGTTTCCAGTAATCGTCCTACTCCTCCCCTCATGGTTTTCCTCCAGGAGCAGCCCAGCCGTAGCCTGCTGCCGGCCCCAGGCATCTCCAGCTACAAGGACAGCCTTTATTTTCACTGAATGGCTGGAAGGAAACTTGGAACCGACTCGGAACCCCTGGAACGACTCTTATACTGGCGATGAAGTTAATGCTGGATATTGGATTTTTAGTGTCAATGAGATTGAATGTCTGTTCCTCCAATATGTTTGGGCTCTCTGCTGTTTGCCCTTGTGACGCATATAGTCCGCATTTCCACTGCTGTCGTTTCCATGCCCTGCATAGAGACAGGACACATTGTGCTATATTTGGGTTCCTGCCTATAGCCCTGCATATCCTTTTTTTTTAAATGTATTCATTAGTTTTTTATTAACCTTGGTTTAAATGTTCCTTCCCATTTCATTTTTTCCCCTTTGCCTGCTGTGCACAGCGGAGACCAGACAAGCTCAAGCTCGGTGTTCTGTGACTCTCAGGGCCACTCTGTGGCCTGTTTCCCAGACACGGTTGATGAGAGCGTCTCCTGTTCCCATGGCGACTATCCTTGCCGATTCACGGAGCCGTCTGCATGGTCACAACGAGTGGTGCCACACCGTGTGTTTTCCCCTGACTGTCTGCTACAGAAGGCCCAGGTAGAAGGCTCTGGCAGGGACACCTTCACCCTGTCATTCTTATTTAAATAGATAGAGGTACAATGGATCATTCTTAGCCAGCTGGCTCATTTTCAATTGCATCTGGGCAGGATGGTAAAGCCAGTCTGCAGTCTATTAATGAAAAAAAAATACATTGGAGAATAGAGAGTCTTAAAAATATAATAATGGTGCGCTGTCATTTCTTTCTGTTTTCCCAGATGGGGGTCCTCTCCCTGCTACCTTGTTGTTTGGCTGCAGCCCACGCTGTCCTGGGTGTTCATCCATTCCCCCGCCTGGACCTTCTCATCGTCCCCGCAGGATTCTGCAGCCTGGGCATGGCCAGGTAATTGTGCCTGGGTCTGTTAGAGGAAGGAAGGGGCGGACGGACGGTCGATTGTTGGCTGTGAAGTTGGGCATTGGTTGGATATTGACATATTTGTGTGGTGGAATGTTTAGGTTTCCGTTAAGCTGCCATCACTGTCATATACTTCACATCACACATCTCACATCACTCTGTCTCCCTGCCTCAGCCTCCTCGGTGAATTCTGGTATGCACCAAATGCAAGAGGTCAACCGTAACCTCCACACACTATTTAACTCTGTCCTAATTGCCCACCCTGCACAACTCTGCCATAACCATGAACCCTCTCTTTAAAATGGATCCTCAATACTAGAGCTATATGTGATACGTGTACAGTGTTAACCAATAACAAGGAGGCTGCCAGTTCATTCCCTCGGGCCGAAAGATAGATGCATTCATCTGTAACTAACCAGAGGTTGGATGACATTGGTATAACCACTGTGGTGCCCTTGAGCAAGGCATTAAACCACCACTTTTCTTTTATCTTTTCCTTCATGCCAACTCCTGCCGCCCTCGCGCATCCCTCCAAATCATTGTTCTCCCTTTTATCTCGTTTCAGACCTCCAACCCACTCTGTTCCTTTCCTCAACTGTCAATCTCTGCATGTTCTCACCTCATCCCATTTCCCAACTCCACCGACCCCAAAACCCCTAACCCCAAAAGTCCTGACCCTCCGATGCGAGAGCAGGCTAAACCCCTCTCTCTGACACAGTCAATAGCCTGCTGTGTTATGTTGTTTACCAGCAGTGGTTTCAGGTGGTCCACAAGCTCACTGCCTCACACTAGGCCTGTGTGTGTGTGTGTGTGTGTGTGTGTGTGTGTGTGTGTGTGTGTGTGTGTGTGTGTGTGTGTGTGTGTGTGTGTGTGTGTGTGTGTGTGTGTGTGTGTGTGTGTGTGTGTGTGTGTGTGTGTGTGTGTGTGTGTGTGGAGAGAGTGATATGAAGGGTAATGCGTTGGAGCAAAGCCACAGGCTGACAGATTCTACAACCTTAACCCACCTTCCTACCCCCCCGCCGCCCCCTCCCATCCCCCTCTCTGTTGACCTCCCATTCAGCATCTCCTGACTGCCTGGCACTCTGCTGTTTCCCCTCTCAGTATTCTCTTATGCCTCTTTTCTCTCCATGGCTGTTGTGATAACTGATGGTTTCCATTATGCCTCTTGTAGACTACATGAGATTTCCATAAATCTTAACCCTGAAGGCCAATTGGGTTAATTTATGACATACATGTTTTTCAAGGTGTATTGTATTACAGGGTGCTGAATCCAAATCGCACGCGCGTGTGTGTGTGTGTGTGTGGGGGGGGGGGGGGGGGGGGGGGGGGGGGGGTTAGGTTGCTCAACAGTGCCACTTTAGGTCACCCAGCGGTATTGCAGATGTTCATACCAAACATACATAGGGACACATGCGGCCAGTCATTGGAGCGGTGTGCACCACTGAAAAGCAATAAACAAATATATTATATACATACATGATACATACAGTATATGGATTTAAAAAACTCCAGACTTGGAGACCGAGCATCAGGTGTATGGGAAAGATCGTCTCCTAAGTGGGGATAGACAGTGGAGAGACATGGCCTCTGAGGGTGTGGAGATGGAGATAGCTCCACTATGGCACTTGAAGCACAGAAAAGCAAAGTTATAAAGGCAAAGAAAGCACTGGGCTTCTAGTCCTCTCCCATGTCTATAGTGAAAAACCTACAACAGCTGGCTCAGACATGTCCCATGACTCCCATCAAGGTTATATAGTGGTGCACATTGGGTGGCCAGGAGGAGTGCTCAGTGGGCAGAGAGTGGGCAAAGACCTCCATGTGGTGCATGGTTATCATTAGGCCAACAGGGATGTCAGTCTGGCTCACTGATAGCCCCGCTGGTCCCTAGTGGACCTCCAGGCAGATAATGCTGGCTCCTATGCCCAAGATAGGCGGAAATAGGTAGCGAGGACAGTTGGTCCCCGCCCCGGTGGTGGGGTTTTTAAGACCTCCATGTTGTGCTTGGCTGTTTGTCAGGCAGACACATACATCCCTATGTCAGACTGGCTCACAGGAGAGTAGGTAACTGGTACTTTCATATTTTTCTAAGACCAGTAATATTTGGAGTCCCTACAAAGTTCTGATCATTATGGCCCAGAGGATCCTGTGTTGTTCCCTTTCCAACGTTAAAAACCTCCAGAACAAAAATACTTAGTCTTAGCATCGGGTGTACTGTATGTGGAAAGCATTGCTTGTCTGTCAGATAGCAGCAGGGTCAGGGGACATGGTCCCTCCCTTACGGGCATGGGGGTCGGTTAGAGCAGCATCATAATGGGAAGGCTGTAGAAATTCTGTCTAATCATTTATAACCATTATTTACAATGCACATTCATTTCTTAATGAACAGCCTTGCCCACTTTAAGCCCTGTTATCAAAATTCTTTCCAATTTTCCATTGGCAAACTAAGCTCTCACAACTTGTAAATCTGCCATTTTTAAGTGTTTTTGCAATTACTTACCCAAAATAGGGACACCAGGTTGAAAGTGATTAATGGATGCTACAGGACCTTTCTCGCTTTTAGGCTAAGCTATATTTTTTACGGGCGCTAGTTCCTAAAACGTCTGGCTTCCAGACATGATGTCATATGGCGGCCAAGTCTATGGACTTTTCATGTTTGTCTTATTCATGCGGCCCAAAAAAATCAGCAAGCCTCCAAAAATCAGCATGCCCCCCCATGACATCATGTGGCAGCCAAGTCTATGGGGTTTTTGAGGGGCGCTAGCCCCTCCTATGCACAGCTTTGTGTGTAGGTGTGTTTGAGCACGTGTTTGTGTTTGTAGCACGGAATGTGATGATTTCATTTGCTTTATATCAGAGGTTTTCAACTGGTGGTATGTGGACCACTGGTGGTCCGTGAAGGTATTGCATGTGGTCCCTGGCCATGCATTTAGTATTTTTTTTATCGACCACTAGTTGGGAAATGAACTAGTTCATTAAGTGACCTGGTGATGTATGATGACCAGGTCATCATTTGAATTTCAAGGGAGTTTGAATTTCAAGGGAAAGTGAACCGGATTGACTGGTTGAGTCTATTAGGAAATGTCAAATGTGCCCATATAATCATGCAATCGCATGTGTCTGCCATCTATGAGTTTAATATGGAAGGTTAAGAGAACAGAGTAAGGGCAACCATGGGAAAGGAATAGCTCCGGACGACTAGCATATGCCAGTTAAATTATACTGACTGTTAAGGGCTTGATTTAATTCACCTCAAATAAACAAATTTGATATTTTTTATATCCCCTCATCCAACTCAACAGTGGTCCCCAGGTTGATTCTTAGTTAGGGTGGTGGTCCCCAGGTTGATTATTAGTCAGCGTGGTGGTCCCTGGTTCATAATCAGTTGAAAACCCCTGCTTTATATTAAGCATGCCCCCCAATGACGTACAAAAGCAAACAAAGGTGCCCCTCACTTCACACGAGTGTGATTTTCTTTTCTCAGTGAATGAAGTTTTGTATTTTTGTCTGCAGTATAATGAACTTCAGCTGGCCTGCTTTAGTCAGATGTGATTGAAAGCCGGCCAGCAACTTTAAGACTGAAGTTAAAATTGGACATTGAACCAAAGTATAGAGCCACAATGTCTGGTCTTTTTTACTCTGTAGTCTGTGCTGATAAAGTAAACTGTCTGTTGGGGTGGTCAGTGAACAGTGTCCCAGTGTCTGTGGTCGGCAACTAACCACAGACTCTCTCTTACTCCCCCTCCCTTAGCCTTTCTGCCTCTCTGGTTTCCCAGACAGGATATGAGGTCATAACTGAATATGCAGTCTACGTGAAGCTCTGATGTCATAGCTCAGAGAGGGGTCTGGGGGATCAGTGAAATTGTGACGGACACAAGGTGACAAGGTGGTGGTCAATGTCTGGAGCTGGTTATAAACTGGTTATAAATATTTATTTATGACAAAACTGGACCCTCGACACAAAGCCCTCTTTGACGGACAAGAGGTCTTTCCCTGCGTCTTTTGAAACCGTTCTTGCTCCTTTATTTATCTTGAACGGCCGTCAAGTGCTGACACAGAGGGGCTGTTCTCCTGTGGTTGTCACTTGACGGATGTTTTCTTTGCCTTATGAGGATAGCTCCCAGCAGTGCTCGGACCTCTAGCTTGGCAGCTGAACCACTAGTTAGCAACAGATGACAGATGAGATTTAGGGCCTTCATTAAGGCCACAGAAAGCACCTGTAGTGAATCCCCATTAAATTCACATGGGTCCCTCGACTCCCTGTGTCAACTCACCGCACACCTCCTCGAAGCGGGTGGCTCGGGTCTTGTTGGGCTTCAGACTTCACCACAAGCCCACGCCACATGAAGGAAGGAGGGGGGAGTGGAAGTGCACTGGAGCTGCAGATTGAGATGGAGATGAGAGGGAGGGAGATGGGAGAGAGGGTACAGGCCGCCTGACTGGCCAGAGGACCCCCAGGATGTGGGAGAGGATATGTGGATTATTCCCAGCAACAAAAGCCATTAGCCTCTGGAAGGACTTCAGAGGCTGTCGCTATTTAATCTGCAGATTGGGAAGTATATGTGGGCCCCAGTTGCTTGGGGCCAGGCCAAGTGCGGCTTTTGTGCTCTGCCCCTGTGGAAACAGCAGGGGTGGGTGGGGTTAAGGGCAAAGGAGAGGGGGGGGCATAACGTTTTTGTAGCGTGATCCAGAGAAAGGGAGGATTCGGGCTGGCGTGAAGGTTTTGTACGAGATACGGAGGGAGGGGGGGCAGGAAACCGAAGATTAAGAAGTCAAGTCAGGGCAGGCCTGGACTCGAGGACTATGCCACGTACGCTTGTGTGCCCACAAGCCTTTCTCATTTTACGCACTAAAAAGACTCCAAGGCCCAGGCCTTACGTGGAGTAATTCTTTCTCTTCAAGCCTCAACAGCTGCCCAATAGTAGTCTGTCTGACTGCTTAACGCATTTTTAATTATTTTCAGAGAAACGACGATAGTGCTCATGGAAGATTTGCCAGAGGTGTCTATTTTTGAGGGGCACTAGCCCCTCCTATATTCAGCTATTAGTGTAGAATTCCGTCTTACACAAACATTCAATTCCCATTGACAATGAATGGAGAATTTATGTCATGGTGTCTATTTTACGTCGCGATGATAAGAGCACCCCTCACTTCACACGGGCGTGATTTTTTTTTTAACTAAATATTTTCAGCTGACACAGATTGCAGCACCAGGCATATACTGTGTGATGATGAACTAGACCAGTGTTGATAAACAATATTGTATTTATTTTCCTATCTTACCGGCCTCCTTTCTTGTCTGTCAGTCTGTCTGCCTGTCTGTCACCATGGTAAAGCTGTCATGGTTAAAGCGAAGGGAATGTGGCGGTAGCAGCATGTTGCCTTTGGCGTAGAGGCTGATGGAGGACTATACATGGAAGGGAGGATGATGACAAAGTGGCCAAGTATACAGGCTTTTAGATGAGAGAAAAGAGAATGTATGTGTGAAAGTGTTGCCGTCGGAGAGTGCAACGGGGGGTGGGGGACCACCTCCTCCAGCCTGTATAAAACAGCTCATTGTCTTGAAGGACATGGGAATGTAGTAAAATTTAATGCACTAGAGTTGTTATGGTCAGACCCCCCGCAGCACCTCTAACATAACACGTGTGTGGGTACGTGACGTGTGTACTTGGATGCCTTGTTAAAAAAAAGGGGGAAAAAAGTGAGGGGGGGGGGGGGGGTCACGTCATTTGGGTCCGACAGGAAGGGAACAGCATTTCCTCCCGTGCTTTGAAGCAGATATCTCGCGCGTCCCAAAGAGCTGCAGCTCTGCAGGACATACCGTAGCTGAGACGTGCTTCCCTCACCACGTGGCCAATTTAAGGCATTCCCAAGACACCTATGAGAGTGCTTTTGGTTACAGTTTTTAAGAACGAAATGACAAAGTGTTGAAACGGGCCTCTTTGTATACGGGGGGGGGGGGGGGGGGGGGGGTTGGGGAGTGCGCGATGATCATGCGTTACGGATTTGTTCTTACACAGTCATAGTCAGTCACACCGAAGCAATCAAAGGAATTTGTCTGATGCACTCTTACAACAAGAGGCCAGTTTTACTTAAGTAAAAGTATCAATATTACAATAAGAAACACTGTTACAAGTAAATCTCTGGAATTGAAAATGTACTCGAGTAAAAGTAGAAATGTATTGGCATCAAAAGTAGAAAGAATGTCCCATTTCACAAGTTTTGAGATATACAAATTGTTTGAAGGGTCCATCTCAAGTAATTCGAATATTTTGTAAAAGTTAGTGCTTCAGTATGTTGACAAGCTTCATGGAGATGCTAATTTTCCTTTCCAGCTCGATTTGGCACCTGCTCACAGAGCCAAAACCACTAGTAACTGGTGTACTGACCATGGTATTACTGTGCTTAACTGACCAGCCAACTGACCTGACCTGAACCCCACAGAGAATCTAGGTTGTATTGTCAAGAGGAAGGTGTGAGACATAAGACTGAACAATACAAATTGATTTACGGCTGTTATCAAAGCAAACCTGGGCTTCCATAACACCTCTACAGTGCCACAGGCTGATCACCTCTAAGCCACACCCCGTTGATGAAATAATTTGTTCAAAAGTAGCCCAAGTGTTAACTGCATACATTAATATACTTTTCAGATGTTCGACATTTCTTGTTTTTTTTTTGTTTTTTTTAGTGGTCTTGTAAAATATTCTAATTCATTGAGATAGGTTTTTATAATCAGTGCAGGAGGATGCTAAACGCACACACACCAGTCTTAGTAGTGGTGCCAGCTCACGGCAGAAACATCTAAAAAGATAAGTCTTAAAAAGACAAAAGAGTGGCCGCACACACTGATAGCCAAAGTGCCGATTATTTATTAGGATGCAGAGTAGGAAACAATGTTTCCGTCTGTACGCCATAATCATCAAGATTAAAACAAAAAAAGGTTTTAAATACTTCACTTACTATGCACAATGAATTGAGAATATATGAAAGTTTCACTTTTTGAATTATATTACGGATGAAAATTTACTTTTACAAAATATTCTAATTACTTGAGATGGACCACCTGTAGCAGATTTACAAGCTCACAAGACACAAAGCGTAAATTTTCAAATGGCCTAAATGTATATAGGGCAGAAGTGGTTAATGTTTTGTAATAATAGTCCAAATCTACCAAGTAACTAAAGTTTTCAAATAAATGTAGTGGAGTAAAAGTAAAAAAAGGATATTGGAAATACTCAAGTAAAGCACAAATACCTCAAAATTGTACTAAAGTACAGTACTTAAGTAAACGTACTTTACACCACTGCAATAGGCTTTTTAATATGGGTTTGAGTGTGCTGGGATGATGTCAGAGAATGCACATTTGTTTTTCCAAGATACATATCGCCAGCGGTGAAGTACACGAGAGCTAATAGAAGATAAGACATGGAATCGTGATGGTGTTTAGGCTATCCCGAGGTTGTAGCTTCAACTGAGCTCCATCAGCGTCTTTGTTGTGGCTTCTGTTTGTTTTTACAAGAGAACAGAACCTCCTTGCTGCACTTGATGGCAGGCACTGATAAACACACTTTATCAGCACACGTTCACTTTTTACACGCAAACAAATGCACACATTTTTGCTTTGCAGCATGTCACATAGAGCTTTTTCCACACAAAATCCTGTGCGCTAATATAACTTAGAAAGAAAGACTTGGCTGTACAGTATTTTGCAGTACAGTCAACGCTGTTTTTGAGTGGTACAACCACTCCTAAGTGTCACTGTTGTGCAGCCTAACACACACACACACACACACCCCTGCGCACGTTCTTGGGGGTCTGGAGGTTCCGGGGACCCCACGGGGACCCCCACACGGAGTTGCACCACTCACTTCACACGTGTGTGATTTTTTCCCCTACCAGTGAACCAGAAATGGTGCTTTGCAAATACAATTACTTTGTTATCCAAATGATGTCTCTTTCCGGAGCGTCTGACCTGATATGACCTTTCTCACTTTCCTTATTCATTCCGTCTCAATGAGGGATGAGAGTGAAGCAGTGACATGAAGCCAGAGGATATGTATGGGTGATGGAGGTTTGCAGATTTGCTTCACCAAGATCATCCATATGTATCAGTTCATCAGTCATCTATGATGTACAGTATCTATGACTCCAAAATCCTTAGTGTTAATTTGACTCTGAGTCTGACACACACACACACACACACACACACACACACACACACACACACACACACACACACACACACACACACACACACACACACACACACACACACACACACACACACACACCTAGTCAGCTAGCCTCTTGCAGAGCCACACTGTAAACATGCTAATAATGATCAGGTTAATTGTTGGTAATATGCAGCATGGGACAACTGGACCTCCATATAGTTGCCACAGAGGGCAGGTCGTTGGAGCCCTAGCGTCCTGACCTCTCCTGAGTGGCGCTAGAGGACAGCCTGAATTCAGTCAAGTGCATAGTTTGTTTATGGGCGAGGAGGAAGTTACAGTACAGTAGCCGCTGGTCCCTGTGGAGAGGAAGTGGGGAGCTGGAGAGGGGGGGGGGGGGGGGGGGGGGCGGGGGTCTTCTTGCAGCACGGCCTCCCTCTGGAGTTCACTGCTGCAAGACCAGAGTTGTCATTCAACCCACATCAGCAGGGTCCGACAACTCTGAGGAGAAAAAGGTGACACAGGTGTAAAATCCTTAGTGTTGATTTGACTCTGAGTCTGACGTTGTACAAAATGTACTGTATAACCCGTTTGAGCCAGTCAGGGTCCAGCTGGTTACATTTTGTACACAGAGTTACAAATGGATGAATTAACACTGAGGAGTTTACTGTGTAATGGCAAAACAAGGCTCAAATAGCTGCTCCTTAAGTTACATCTGTGGTGGCATGGCAGTGCCATATCAGAGCCAACCATAAAATAAAGAATGAATAAATGCATAAATAAGATGTTTTGATCCTTGTTTCATCTCCCTCCCTTTAAGCCCCATTCCCTGCAACGGTTGTCCATTTTCTGATTCCTCCAGCTCTCTTTATCGCTCCTCTGTCTATCAGCCCCACCCCCCCCAACCCAACCTTTTCTCTTCATTTCTTCTCTCAGTCCTCCCACTCCTCTCTCCTCCTCTCCTCTGATGTCTCGGTGGATTACTTCCCTTTCTTCTCCCCTCCCCGATGTGATCTGTGAAGTAACACTAGAAGTGTGCGACAGAGACCTGCTCTTTCAGTAGTGAGTGGGGTGGGCAGGGTGGTGGGTGGATGGGGGGTCGTCTGGCACGGGAGACAGCTGTTAATCAAATAGTCAAGGATGAGGTATTTCTTTCTTCCTTCCTTTCTCCCTTTTTCTCTCTCTCCCTCTCTTTCTGAGCTGCACAAAAGAGACCATGGCCCGTCGCAGAAAGCCCGCTCTGCATGCCTGCGCCTGGACACTGGGAGAAGGAGTGTCGCATTTTTAAGCGACTGCAAATAGATGAGAGATTTTCGTAGGAGACTAAATTTCTTCTCTCCACTGTCTTGTTAGCACCCCCCCCCCCCCCCCCCCCCACACACACACACACACACACACACACATCGACCTCACCTTTCCCACTGGATCGTAGTAACTTCTGTGTTACGCCCCCTTCTGTGACGCATGTGGAACTGCTTCACCTCTAGGCATGCGTCATATTCCAGGAGGACAGCACTGGAAAATAGTGCTTGGTGCTGGCACTGCCTTCGGGAGGAATTTTATTCCGTACATAACTCGAACGGTGCTGAGTCTGCGCAGTTACAACGCCTTCGTAACTACTACTACTACTGTTGTAGTCTTTCTTTTCACCAAGTGGGCCGAGTGGTTCACCTCACTGCATGGGGGTGATAAAAAATATGCCTAAATTTAACCTTAATCCCAATAAATTAATTTGTGTCGGATTTTAGATGAGATAAATAAGCAGCATCGGGAGAGGTATTTGATACCGATGAGCGCTAGGATTGTAAGTCTAATGCTTAACGGAGCACACCACGGAGATACCTGATATTGCAGCGGTTTTGGGAGTCGGAGGGGCCAAATTACTACTTCGAAAATGGTAGACGCTGGTTCGCGGCCTGTGGTACCCCACCACCACCAATAAGATACTACTTCATCCTCTCCTCAACCTCCACTCAACCAAGAGGGGGCCACTCTAGTGAGTGGCGTTGTTATTGCTGGAGCATTCCTCTATGCTGATCTGGGGCCTCTTGACTTCCTTGCACTGTGCAGTGTAAAGGTATATACTACTGTCTCCACTAGCTTATCACTGTGCACTGTGCAGTGTAAAGGTATTATACTACTGTCTCTCCACTAGCTTATCACTGTGCACTGTGCAGTGTAAAGGTATTATACTACTGTCTCTCCACTAGCTTATCACTGTGCACTGTGCAGTGTAAAGGTATTATACTACTGTCTCTCCACTAGCTTATCACTGTGCACTGTGCAGTGTAAAGGTATTATACTACTGTCTCTCCACTAGCTTATCACTGTGCACTGTGCAGTGTAAAGGTATTATACTACTGTCTCTCCACTAGCTTATCACTGTGCAGTGTAAAGGTATTATACTACTGTCTCTCCACTAGCTTATCACTGTGCACTGTGCAGTGTAAAGGTATTATACTACTGTCTCTCCACTAGCTTATCACTGTGCAGTGCTGTAAAGGTATTATACTACTGTCTCTCCACTAGCTTATCACTGTGCAGTGCTGTAAAGGTATATACTACTGTCTCTCCACTGGCTTATCAAAGCTGACAGGGTGTTGCCTTGCGTTGAACTACCGTTCCCACTGCTTGGTGTAGGGTAGGCCTGTAGTTGTTGCCATTGTGGTGCATATCGTTGCTGTCAGGTGGAATCCTTGTACCCTCACTTTTCAGGACATGTAAAAAAAAAAACAGTGTTCCAATGGATCCATGGAGACTTAACCACTTTCACTTTCATGCCACTTTCCTGGCATCCTATTTTGGGCATCTTTTAATAGGCAAAATGTTTCAATAGCAGAGAAATCACCCAAAACTTTCAAGAGCAGTGGATCACCCTGGGAGGGAAAATGTATACAGTATGGCATGTTGTGAGCTTGTGGATTATTGGATTATATGGCAATTTTCACAACTTTGCAAGACACTCTCATGCAACAAAGTATAGAATAGAAAGAAGAAGAAAAAAAGCACAAGTAAAAATTCAATATGGGGACATAAAGTTTATGCAACGATAAACAATAGCAGCCAACTGTACTCTGGTATACTACATATTGCACTGCTGCTAGTCCCCATGTACTCAAATCAATGATTCTATCCGTCCTAAAGCTGCCAGTCGCTTCAAAACATATTAGCTCTGTCCCACATGTTTGTGACTGGTGTATTGTGAGCGATCAGGTGTTGGTTCTGACGTGAGGTTGCTGGTAGCAGCTGGCATGTAGTGCAGCATTTAACGGTAACACCAGCGCACTGTGCCATAACTCTGGATTACAGGCAAGATAGGCCTGTCACTGTGCACACCCATTCTACTAATGGATGAGTCCAAAACTCCCATTCCACAGTGTGACGGATGGGTCCATTGTATTGTAGCGGGGACGCTGCTGGTGTTGTGTGTATTTGTGTGTGTGACTGTGTGTGTGCGCACACACGTGTGTGCGTGTGTTTATGATAGAGGAACCAAGAAGCTGAGGGTAATTTAATTTGTCTGGGCAAAGCCAGACGGTTTAATGTCCGTGGGACCTCTGCGCTGAACCGGTCAAAATGAGACATTTGAAACAAAGTGCTGTAAAATGCTCGGTAGTAATGCTTCCGATGTCTGGCTTTGCTTTTAGCCTGGGGGAGAGGGAGCTCGACTAGGTCCTGGTGAGCACAGTAAAACATTGAGTGTTAATTTAACTCGTGTGTATAGATCGACCCTTTCCACTCTTACACACTGAGTGTATCTATCGACCCTTTCCACTCTTACACACTGAGTTAAATTAACAGTACAATGTTGTCAAGTTCGCACTGCACTGGCTCTGAAATAGATGTTTTGTCTCCGCCTAGCTATGTACATTTGCCCAATATTATGATTATGATGAGTGTTCTTTGAGGAGGTCACCTAAAAGCTGGAGTTTGCGTCCCGCTTTACAGGTCTGTAACTCTGAGAGTGTACAAACAGAACCACATGGACCCATAAGGGTCCATGCCGTTCCATTTGTACGCTCTCAGAGTTATAGGGGTCATTTAATTAATAATTAACCCAATGCCATTGGGCCTACCCAATGCCTAAACTTGTTTAACATTCTAGTCTACATTTACATCCTGAGTGCCTTCCTCCTTGAAAGTATGTGTTAACAACTCCTGTCATTTTCTCAATTCTGCTGGCTTTTAGGCACCTGTTGTTCAACACCCCATCTAGCACTGTTGTCAAAGATAGGCTTCTGAATTCAATGGTTGACCTTATGTCAGTGGCAACAGTTCCGGGTGTTCCTTCTGAAGGTGCTCTGTATGTATCTCAGGTGTTTCCTGTGAACACCTTTAACCCAGAGCATGCACATCAGCAGGCGGACTGGCCATGTGGCGGTCCAACACATCAAGAGGAGCTGGTATCCCATTCACAGGGCTGCAACTATTATTTTCTTAGCAATTATTCTATCGATTACGTTTTTGAATAATCGAGAATCACTTTTTCCCCCCTATTAAGCCTTATTTTATATTTCTACAGTGTCGTGCCAAAATAGCTTATAGATCTGCTGTTTTAGCTATTTTAGAAAATGGATCATTCCATTAAAATCTATTATTTTCTGTAATCTATTACATTGAGTAGTTTGATTAACTGTTGCACCGCCACACTCTGAATCCCTGCTGACAGCCCAATCTCTCCCACCTCCAATCCGTGCCACGTGTCAGAGAATGATTCCAATATAGCCCAGAGTGGTTCTACGGTATTTAATGACCGCAGTTTCCATCTCCTCTCTGTCTCTGTCGGCTCTTTTGCGTTACATAACTGAAGAATTAGTCCACGGTATTGCCCCACAGACAAAGACGTGACTAAAATGATGCATGTAATAGAGCCGTCTGTCCTGAGCTCTTCTCGTTGAGGCTCTAAAGAGCACATCGGAGTGGCGTGTGGTGAGTGACAGGGTTTACATGCAAATAGCTATAGGGAGGCAGGAATGTGGCTTATGTCAAATAAATAGCTTCTTCACACACCTCCCCTAGGCGGATTGACAGTGGCTTGTTAGGGCCAGCTATAAGCATACAGAACTGTACACTACACAGTATTGGCATTATGCCAGTATGTATACAGTACACTGTGAAATGACTGCACTGTACTATGAAAGTGTGTAGTGCATAAAGTTGGAGATAGTAGAAGTCTGTGTGCTTGTGTGGGTTTGAGTATATCTAATTGTGTATCGTTGCTGTCGGGCAGAAACCTTGTATCTCCATATTGCAAATGTTAGTTTTTTAGTAAATGAGTGCCCTGCCTATACTTCATATTAGAGTGTCGCACTAAAGTAGTGAAGATACAGTAGCAGATCTATAATACAAGCTCAAGCTTGTAGGGTCAGCTATTGTCACAATTTTAAAGCCTTTTTAAAATAATAATGAAAAGGGCTCAATTTTGGACATACAAGGTTTCCACCCTACAGCAATGATATGTACAGTTGACTACACAGGCTGGGTGAGTGAATAATATTATCTTTTGGTCCGGTGGTGTATATCGTATGTGGCATGTTGTGTGACCCATGGCTCGTCTGTGCCGGCGCCCTCTTGGAAAGGTCACCGACGCGGTGGTGTCTCCTGTGGTGTTTGGGCCAGCGAGCGTACCAGAGGAGATTACCATGATTCTCTCACGAGTCGTCTCTGCACATTCTGAAGCCTAATTTGTGCATTGTTGCGTGCAGAGAAAATAGCCAATCTACAAGCATCGTGTGAGCTTGTAGATCGACTATTTAAAAAAATGTCACCGGGCGAAACCATGGTACGACGGCATATAATTGAAAGTTTCTCTCCGCACGCCACGCACGCGGGCACGCACGCACTCGCGCACTTACCCACGCACGTACATGCACACACTGCAATACATTCCTTCAGTATGACATCAGGTTTTGGACTGTGGCCCCTGTGGATGTGAGTGCACAGGGAGGAATGTACTGGACTGTATAACTGGACAGTTTGACTGTTAACATGAGGATAGATCAAACATCTGCTATCATTTCTCAACTGATACAGACAGACTCACTGGAGCTTTGTACGACTGTGTGTAGTGCACACACACACACACACACACACACACACACACACACACACACACATACTCCTCTCGTGTGTTTCCTCTTGTGTGTGTAGTTATAGGGCTGATGTTGATGTTTGTGTTTACTATATTGTGCACTCTCGACATGTAATCAGGCCATTCTTTCCTGCCACTTTGTGGTCCTCTGATCTGCTAATAATACAACCACAGCGCTGGAATTCATCTGGAACGCTTTTTTTCTTTTTGCTTCCCGGAGCGCCATTCCGTTACAAAGCCTTATTAAGCAAAACCCTGGTTCCAATTGTGTTGTTCTTTTTTTGTTTTTTTTACACTGTGATATTAGCTTATCGCAAATTCTATCAGGAAGCATGGGGGACTACTGTGGCCTCAGTGCTTTCCACAGCATAATTGTTTTTAGATAGTAGGCTGCTTTGTGTCTTAAAGTACACCACAAGCTCTGGTTCCGCCTTACTTCAGTAGCCATATGGATCCCATCGTGCCGCTCATCAGCAACATGCATACCTGCCCTGCCTAGAAACAGGTGTGTGTGTGTGTGTGTGTGTGTGTGTGTGTTTTTCTCTTCTTTTCCCTCTGTGTGTTAACAGTTTGACTGTTTTTTACGATTAACCCGCATTTTAATCAACCCCCCTTCACTGCCGAGATTGTTGTATTACCTTTAGAGCATACGCTGAATTAT
Organism: Protomyctophum parallelum; assembly: GCF_964188405.1. Lineage (NCBI taxonomy): Eukaryota > Metazoa > Chordata > Actinopteri > Myctophiformes > Myctophidae > Protomyctophum > Protomyctophum parallelum. Next base: position 15,880,278 of record NC_139710.1, read on the forward strand.
TTGGGCTTTTAATCCGCGAAAATCCATCAAAAAAAGCTCCCGTGGTTTGTTATGATCTGTGTGTAGCATCCACCATCTTGGTGCACGCGGAAGACGCACACAAGATTGGTTTCAATGAGGCGTTGCACCCAATGCATTTCCATTGGCCTCAATTTCCCAGAAGCCCTAGCAGCCCACAGCATGTGACGATTTCCGGTTTTGTCATCTCAGCGAAGGCATCCAGTCTCATACTCCGCTACGAAGACGGATTTTCTTTTGATTCATTACATTACGGCGGATTAAACACATAAAACAAAAGGCGGGTATGTCCGATACGGCAGCGACATTAACCTGGAGTAATCCATTCAAGGCACGGAAACTGTTAAGCAGCATGTGCAGCAGTTATATCTGGTTGGACCATATAATGTATAACCTAATTCTGATCAGTGTTTGGGTCTATTGTATTACGCCTCTTGTGCAGATCCAAATATAATAAATCAAATGTGTGTGTGTGTGTGTGTGTGTGTGTGTGTGTGTGTGTGTGTGTGTGTGTGTGTGTGTGTGTGTGTGTGTGTGTGTGTGTGTGTGCGTGTGTGCGTGTGCGTGTGCGTGTGTGCGTGCGTGCGTGCGAGACAATACAGGGAACTAAACTCTTGTCCCATGAGTTTATTCTAGAGTTGCAACTATCAATTATCTTTTAGTGATTATTCTGTGTGTGCATCATTTTTTTGGATGATTAAAAAACATCAACGAATCTACGTGAAGAAAATTCCAATAGATTTTTGGAATCACAACACAGGTCACAACACATCGTATCACACTGTGTTGTGAGCTTGTAGATCAGTTATTTTGGGTATTTTGAAAATCAATTATTCTATTAAAATGTATTATAATCAATTAATTTGGTGAGGTCAATGAGATTATTCCCAGATCCTTACACAACAACTAAGTGAAGCCTCTTCTTCATCTGCCTCCAGACGCGCATCCTTGTTTGTAATGACCCTTGATATCGCTTCTCTGCTATTTATTTTTGGCCTCTGATGTGATGCAGTGTGCCTGGTTGGGGAAACTCTCTAGGGGGCCCCGGCTTGGCCCCTGTGCATGTGATCAGGCCCTACATGGAGTGGCATTTGGCCCGCGGGGCCCCGTCTGGGAGCTGGGAGCGGAGGCCTGATCTGTAGCCAGCCCGGAATGCCAGACATTTGAAGTCAGACTTGTTAAAAAAGAACGGAGGGTGGTAGGAGTTTGGTCAAATAGGCCCCTGTGTCTAAAATAGCCCACAGCCTCTCCATCCGAGAGGGTGGAATGGAGACAAAGTTGATTCCCGTACGCTGACATTAGCAAAAGGCCATCCCTTTAATCTTTGCACGAATAGAACAGAATGGATGCGTCTTTGTTGCATGCCCTAGAGTTCCTGTCTCTCCCTGCCTGCTGTGTCTCAATCTGTATCACATGCCTTTGTGCATGTGTATCCTCCATCAATATGTGTATGCACCTGACATTGGATTACATCAACTCCTGATGTGGTGGAGCATTCATGCTGTTGTGACAATGTCATAACATTTTGCTGCTTGTACCTGTAAGAGAGAGTGACACTAAATCCCCCTTTATTCCCCATTGATTCTGTGGTGAAGCAGCAGCATCCATACTGTAGCTCAACAGTTTCTGAGAAGTTGTCAACATAGTAGACCGCAAAGATCATCATGTCTCTGACGTGCCAATGGATGCTCTCTTTCTCGCACACTCCATTCTCTTAAGAAAAAGCCCTTCTCACTTGACTCGTACACCTCCAACACACAGCTGATACTCTCGCCTGTCTCCCTCGTACCCCCCTCTCACAGGGCTGTTTTAGCAGTGTCCAGGCAGGGAGCCGGTCTTGGCCGGGGATGTCAATTACAGGCCTATGATAGGGGGCCCTGTTGCATTATGCATGGAGGTGTCCCACTGAGGGGACAAATGGCCTCCAGCCGGAAGGATGGATGGAGGGATGAATAATGGATGGGAGAGGTGGAGAGACGGAGGACCGGAACACTATTCCAATCTGTGTCTCGTCAAATCAAAACTTGCCCCAAACTCACACCTTCTGAAGCAGGAAGGGGGCCGAGCCGCCCAGCGTGACCCGGTGGTTGTGAGGTTTGGTTGATGAAAAAGCACAGGAGGGTTTTAATCAGTACTTCAGAGTGGGTAGAGACCCCCCTGTGGGGCTTCCATCAGAAAGGTCACATAAGGTGCCCTGTCTGTTGTTCCATGGACCGACAACAGACAGCCTGTGCTGATGATGATCAGTTCGGATTTAGATTTATTGCGACCACAGGTCGCAGTTAACTATGAAATTGTGCATTTCCCGTCAGTTGGTCACGCCCCATATATGGTCATGCCTCGTGACATCACGTGATGTGATCAATATTAAGCCCATATATGGAGATCCCTGATGTCATCAATATTGGCCAGCAACTCTACATTTCACCTCAAACCTCAAACCCTTAGATCTCCATATATGACATTCCATATGTTGATCTTACCCATCCATCCTTCCTCTTCTGCCTCCGCTGCCACCCTTAGATCTCCATATATGGAGCTGACCTGTACATTCCATTATGTTGACCTCTGACCCCTGTACACTCAAGACACGCTCCATATATGGTCATGAACGCCCCATCCCGTCAGTTGGTCATGCCAAAGCGCCAGCGCACGCCCATCGGTCTGCTGTCACCCAGGGCGGATTTGTGCACGCGACCTCGGGTTGTTTCTCGCCCTCAGGCGTCTTACTGGTTTTATTTATTTATTTAAAATGTATATAACTTCTTTTTTTTTACTTTTTTTCACGTAGAGATGGGGAGTGACACGCAGCAAAGGGTCATCGGGATCGGGAGTTGAACCCTTGACACGCTGTCATGCTGCATTGCAGCCTAAGTGCTCAGACCGCTAGGCCATCGTCTGGGCCTTGCAAACTTTTCTTTTTCGAGTCGTCTTGTGATGAGCCAAACAGAACCTGATAGTATTCTATCTACCATGAGCCTGCATGAAAGGTAAATGGTAAAATGCTGCATTTTAGCATTGGCTTTAGTAAATCTGTTGGCACATGGAGAATATTGTAGGGCATAATATCCATATAGTATATGGATATTAGGCCTACAATATTCTCCATGTGTCATGTTGCACAGAGGTTTTGTTGAATACAAGCACTTAACCATTTTCACATGTGGTTAGAATGCATAAAACACATGCTAGAATACGTTTTCCAGCTTGAGGGATTCATAGGAGGGTTACAGAAGGCTTGCACTGGTTGAATAATTATTAATACCATTACCACAAAAGAATACACAAAACTAAAGCGTTAAGGTTGGAAAGCCTAGCTTTATGCATATTTAAAAAATTTATGTTTCTTGAAATATGACCAATCCGTTGACTGTAGATGAAAACAAGTACATTTCCAGAAAATGTAAATTTTTGGGTGGAAAAATATTACACCCTAGTTTTATTCATAGAGGTTTAGTATTTAAGACTTGATTTCCATTTTCCTGTGAGGCAATGCAGCCACTGCATGGCTTGGAACTCAACTGGGGAAGTGAAGATCATGAATAAACGATCTTCACCTATACAAACTACTTCACAAGAACAATGACTTAAAGATTCACTGAAATACATATTTTGTTAATGCAACGATTATCAACTACAATGCAACTTTCACAGTTGTGTACAGTATATGTACTTCCTGGTTTTACAGACAAGATGCTAGAAAAACAAGCCAGATGAGGAAAACATTCTATCTGGTGGGTGAAGATGAATTATTCAAAGTGTGTGTGTGTGTGTGTGTGTGTGTGTGTGTGTGTGTGTGTGTGTGTGTGTGTTCTGTTTTCTTTTAAGATAACAGATGCTAGCACAATAATCTCTTTTGAAAGGGGCACTGACATCCAATTGGTGGGCGGGAGATGGATCTATAATAACTTGTTTTGATATGACTGTTAGTAAAAAAAAAGAATAAAATCATCGAAGCATGTGGTTCATTAACGATGTAACATCATACAGTAATTGCCTCCTTGAACAACATGGTGTCACAATAATAGCCTGGTGATCAGAGAATCCTCTGTGCACCAGCATCCCCATGCAGCAAAGCGAGTTGAATTCAGACCAGTGGAGGGCAAACTGTGGGTGTATATACCCTCAGTGCACGCTTGCATGCGTATGTACTTGTGTGTAGGTCCCTGTCATCACCTGATGTCAGTCAACAAGCTAGTTATTGTGAAAGGTGCTGTTGTTATGTACCACCAACATGGTGGGATGACACTATTTGTCACCGTAGTGACGGATTCCAACTCCCTCAGAGGAGCATGTGCAGGCGCCATCCCTGAAAGACTGCCTTTGTATTTCACTCTCTCACACACACACACACACACACACACACACACACACACACACACACACACACACACACACACACACACACACACACACAGTACTGTAGGAACTGACAACAAAGGCGTGTTTATCCAATTGTGGTCGAATAAGATTAGGCTACAAAGAAACTCATAAAGCTAATGTTAGCATCTCCTGCTCCAGTGAGGGCCTTTGTTTGTGTAATCAGGAAAAACACAGGATTAGATTTGTCTGGGATGCTGTCTCGGAAATGATGCCCAAAAGGACCCCATTGTATGATGTTGACATGTTCTTAAATAACAGAGGGCAATGGCCTGACTTCTATCTGATAAAACGGTCCTCAGGGAAATAAAGACTAGTTGTATTGTTCACATTTCCCACTAAAATAAGCTGTCTGGCACAGCCCAGCCTAGCCTACGTCTGTATACTGTACACTCTTTTCCTGTATAATTGACTTAGCTTGTCACAATAATTGGGTTATAGCGAGGAAAGAAAATACCTCTTCTGTTGCCTAGTGTTTAAAGATGCTGATCTTTCCTTGAAGTGCAACTCATCTTTATAGTTTTCTGTAATTCATCAAAGGCGGTAATCAGTGGGCTGGGCTCATTGTAGCTATGCCAGTACAATATCCACAGGTAAATTCCGGTGCTGTATTGTTAAACAAAATGTTACAGTATGCTTAGAAAAGCATTGTGTAGTACAAGTTACATTTTAAGAAAAGAAAAGAAAAAAGGCCCTACGCAAATTTCTGGTGAACATTCTCCTGAAAAGTTGAGCTAGATACATTTGTTTTGTTGTGTAAATGAAGTAATGAACACATTTTTGACCAGTTGTAGGCCAATTTGCAAAACCCTTTGAAATGTGTCTCGTCTTCTTGTGTGTTTTCCAAAGCGAGCTGCAATTTGCCATAAATTTTCAACCATGTCAGGTGAATGGTCCTTGGAACACTAAACTTGTAGAGAGTTTGAATAGAACCCTTGACAGTCTAGTGCTGTTATATGAGCCAGGAGAGAGAGAAACCATTCATTCGCACCTCTGTGACCCTTCTCCCATTCTCCTGTTGAAGAATAGCCTGCCTCTCTCATGCATAGCCAGCCCCAAGCCCCTTGAGGCACCCAGGGCCTGTTACATAAGACAGGAGCAAAGAATGCTCCAGAAAGGTCTTCAGCCATGACCTTGGCTTTGACAGAGTGCTGCTATTGGTTCCTGTTCTGCCAGCGCTGTCTCACAATTACAAAAGCGAAGTCAAACATCTCCAGTGTCGAGTCTGTGTCTAGCAGACGCAGCCTGGGTGAATGTGTTTGAATACAGGGATGCGTTCACATTTCTAATATTCTAATAGTCATGCCAGTCTCCAGATTAGATTACCATATATTGTGTGTGTGTGTGTGTGTGTGTGTGTGTGTGTGTGTGTGTGTGTGTGTGTGTGTGTGTGTGTGTGTGTGTGTGTGTGTGTGTGTGTGTGTGTGTGTGTGTGTGTGTGTGTGTGTGTGTGTGTGTGTGTGTGTGTGTGTGTGTGTGTGTGTGTGTGTACGGGCCAATGCAATGCTGTTATTATAGGTTAGGGTGGTAAATGGTGCCATTTGTTGTGAGTGCTCTTTGTAGGAAAGAAGCAATGTGGACAAAAACACCTCTGCACGTCTTTAGAGGACTGTTATGTAGGATGATAGCTAAAGGTAATAAAACAGTTTTAGGGCGAAACTCCCCTTTAAGACCAGTAAAACCAGTCAAATAGGATTTTGGGCTTACATATTTTTATTATGTTCAAATGCAGAGTTAAAATTACACTTAGTGTCTTAATGATCTGTAGTGTATTAATATGAATATGCTAATACTTAAGGTTTTGTGTAAAGCACTTTGAAATACCTTGTTGTTGAAAGTGCTATACAATTAATCTTGCCTTGCATTTGGCCTAGAGAGTGCCTGTGTTTCAGAATGGAGTTATTATAAAAATGTGTGTTACATACCTTGTAGCCTATAATTATTTGTGAATGGTTTGGACAACTCTCTTTTCCCAACTGCTCCCAACTACAGTACTTACTCGGAGGCAAACTTTCGGTCTCTACAATATATGTAAAGTGTCTTGAGACAACTTGTTGTGATTTGACACTATAATAAAATGTAATTGAACTCTTTTGCAGCATCACTGAATTGCAGTATAGGCTTAGAGTGTGAATGAGAGTCGGGATCGTTCCAAACCCATTTAAAGTTGTTCTCCCTTGGCAAGCTAGTCACTGTGTGTTTAGTGGAAATATTTTCCAAATACTAATCCAACCTGACATTTTCCCCTTTGATAAAGAGGAAGGTGAAACACATAATAAAGGAAAAGCAACATCCACATTTACAGAGAATTCACTAACTCACATTTGTAAACCATTATAATGGAATCCCTGTTATATCCCCTGAGTTCTGATTGGCTCAAAGCTTTGATAAGTTACTCTTATTGGCTGAAAGGTTCAATAAGGCTGTTAAATGTCTGTTCAGCAAAACACACACACACACACACACACACACACACACACACACACACACACACACACACACACACACACACACACACACACACACACACACACACACACAGGTTGCTTAAGCCATCTCTCTGTGGAAATAAAAATCACTCTTTGCCACTTATCATGTGGATTGTTGAATTTGTCAAGGTTGATCAGATGTCACACCTTGGCTTAAAGACTGTACATACAAGCACATGCACAAACCAAACCAACACGCCTATAGAGAGAGGTATGTGAATTCTAATCTGACACAGGCTGTGTTTTTCTTTTCTTTTTCCTATGGGAAAAACAGCCATGTATCCTCGGCTAACCTTTTCACAGCAGTCTGAAAACTCACCTTTTCTGACCCCAGCACTTACTGTAATTCTTTGCACTTGTTGTGTAGATGCATGTTGTTTATATTTTAGACGCTAGATGTCTTACCTGCTATCCTAAGTTACATACGTACAGCACTGGTTCTTAACCCATTTAGACCTGGGAACGATTCTACAAATCAGACAGTTTTCTGAAAAACCCTATGTTTCTATATCAAACTATTTAATGTCAAGGACCCCCAAAAATATATGTAATTGGCCACCGACCCCCAACTGAAATGACGTTGTTCCAGGGACACCCCAGAAGCAATGATTTGAGTTAAAAGTTCAGTCAGACAAGAGAGACTCGGAGTAGAACCGCTGCTCCTTCGCCTGGAAAGGTGTCAGCTGAGGTGGTTCGGGCATCTGGTTAGGATGCCTCTCGGGCGCCTCCCTAGGGAGGTCCTCGACGCACGTCCCACTGGGAGGAGACCCCGGGGCAGACCAAGGCGCAGTTGGAGGAAATGCATTGACTCACTGGCCTTGGAACGTCTCGGAATCCCCCAGGAGGAAGTCACTAATGTTGCTCTGGAGAGGGAAGTCTGGAGCACACTCCGACTACAGATAAGCTGTTGAATATGGATGGATGGATGGATTTGCACTACATTTTCATGATTTTTCAAAAATTGCAGACCGCCACACTACGGGTTTAGGGTGTTCCAGGGCGTTCCAGGGCATTTAGGGTGTTCCAGGGCGTCCCCAGCAAAATGAAGAACAGCTTAACCCCATTTTATACTTTGGTTATTTGCAATATAGTCCATACTATGCTGACTACGTGACGCAACGCGACAATGGCTACAACAGGTATTGCATAACCAGGTGGGGAATGCATTCCCAACTTGCGGACTTGCATTGTTCCTGAGTAGGCTGTGTAGTTTTTTATTTTTATTTTTAAAATAATCTCTCTATAAATGCATGAAATCTCTTCATGTGTGTGCATCTGTTCGTTTTTGTACACAAATCTCTTAGGGTGGTCCCTGGTACAGAATCTTTTCAGACGGGGGTCCGTGGCACATGAGAATGTTTGAGAACCACTGACGTACAGAACTAGTTTTCTTTGCACTCCGATTACTTCAATGCTCACCCTGTTTGTTGACTCGGTGAATGCTGCTTACTCCAGACTTGCACTTTGTAAGACGCTCTGGATAAGTGTCTGCTAAATGCCTGAACTACTACTTTCCTAACACAAGCTACTTTCCTAACACAATTTAGTTTTTAAATTACATTTCCTGGTGGCTCTAAGGGAAGGGTGAAGCAAACCTAGGCTTAAATTCATGTCCTTTGTTGCATGACATACGCTCTCTAGTCCAACATCTCTGCTTTGTTTACCCTTTAGTAAGGAAGACAGGTCATTCAAAACTTAGTTAAGGGTCATGTTTTCAATCATATTTAGCATGTAAATTATAGCTTGAGGGGTTTAGGTGATAATGTCTGCAAACTGTGGAAGTGAAGGAAAGTAGACCTACTGTATCACCCTGCCAAATAAAACCATAAACATCTGACTAATGCTGCAAGACTTCAGGCCTGGGGATGAATGTGAAGATATTTTTGGTGTATGATGACAACATTCTGGAATATAACCCTGTAAACGGTGTATTTGTTTTGATGATGCTACGGATTAAATGGAGGGTAATTTCCTCATAATTGAGTTCCAAGGAACGTTCAGTTTTGTCGAAACAGTTTGATTAAACTTTCCTCAGACGCAGTAACAGAGTAAATGCGGATAGAGAAAAATAAACACACAGTATTGGTGTACTCACGACACAAACATACAAACATGAAGAACACACGTCACACACATGGCGTCACTGAGACTGCATCCTCCTCTTTAATGATACTGTAGGTGCAGTGCATTCCCTCAATAACGATCTCTTTGCAGGGTTGATACCTACAGTATGTCTGCATCTCTATGTCTCTGTAACTCTCTTTCTCATTCTCCTTGCATCTTTCTCACTTTCTATCTATCTCATAATGTATTCATATGTATTTACAGTTACACTTACTGTTCCTCATCCTCGCAAAAAAAAGGTTACCCCAGTCACAATTGATTTATCCTTTTAGACCAAGTGTTTGACTACAGTCAAACTCTGCTGCTGTTTACATTTCTGTCTAATACAATATTCAATCAATCAATCAATCAATCCAGGAACACAGCACAAATAACATGTGTTGCTTTATTCTTCTTGTCTCTCCCCAGTCCCCATGTTGTGTTTCTGTCTCAGAGTGTGTTGTGTGCTGACGGTTCTGGTGAGAGGGGCCGGTCTCTGTGTGGTTCCAGGCTGTGCCATGAGCTGGCCCACTCCTGGTTTGGCCTGGCTATAGGAGCAAGAGATTGGACCGAGGAATGGATCAGCGAGGGCTTTGCCACCTACCTGGAGGACATCATCTGGGCCCAAGCTCAGCAGGTATTGGAATTTGCCCAAGATGGTGATCACCTAACGAGTGGGTATTTAACTCTGTACTGCATTTACTGTGTCTATGCAGCATGCTACCTGAAACGGCAACCACTCTTTCGATCCAGTAATCTAAACAGGCGATGCAGCTGCATGTGTAATCACATGGTATGCTCTCAGATTGGTTCAAGCTGTGGGAATCAAAGTGCATTTCAAGCTACAGCATTCTATGCTACTAGCAATGTGTTCTGAAATATCACTGAATGCTTAATGTGGTCTTCGCTAAGTCCGTTTACTGCGGCCGTCTTGAAATGGTCGGCCATTGGAAAGTCATCATGTCTCATATCTCAGTGGTTGAAAGAAAATAAACATTAAAATCAATATCAAGACGGATCAGGGTTTGTGATGTTTATATTGTAGTCTCCTTTGTCTGCCTCTCCTTCAGCTTCCTAAACCACTGACACATGATCCTCTCGATTTGGGCAAGTGCTACGGTACAGTTACTCTGGCAAACTCACTTTGACATGCTAAAGTTTAATTGGTGCCATTTTGGTCCCAAACTTTCCCAAGGCGACGCTTGTGTAGCTGAAGTTCCATGTTGACTGTCATCAGTACGGAACATTAAATTCCAACATGGAACAGAGTAGCAGGCCCTGTGTTTATCTGTGTCTATGTATGTTTCCATCATAAAGGCAGTGGAAAAACAGAAACAGATGATTTAGGTGGGGCAGGGTGTGATGACGTTCAGGGTTTTCATGTTGCTACAGATCTAATACTCCCATACTTAACACACCGTCTAGAATTACCCAGAAATGTTTCTCCCACGTCTGTGCTATTTAATCATGTGACTTTCCGAAGGGACAGCTACACAGTAAAATCCATAGTGTTCATAGACTGAGTAGAGACTGCCATTTTATTGGTGCTCAAAGAAAAGTGGCCAACAAGGCAAACACACTAACACAATTGGTACTAATTTTAGACCCTCCAGAAAAATGCAATTATGCATATTTTACCACATAATCAGCCAAATGGCACAGATTATGGAGGGGTAATTTATTTTTAAACGTCCCGCATATATTTCAACTTCCTGCACATTTCACTGCATAAAATCACTTCCCTGCATATATTTCACAACTTTGCGCATATTTAGCATATTCTTTTGCATATTTTGCATTTCAAAATGTTCTGCAAATTTTGCAACTTCCAGCAAAAGAATTACACAAAATCCCGCATATTTCAAGGATTTTAGCCCACAGAATCAAGGATTTTTGCCCGCGTTTTTCTAGGAAGGTCTAATCTAATTTACCATCTTTATTGATTTTTTTCTCTCCATTCAAACAATAATAAGTTGGAATCTATCTCTGAATGTTTTTTCTTTGCGTTATATTATCAATCATTCTCCCACCCCCTGCTACCTCCTACACTTTCTCTCCTCTCTCTCTCTCTCTCTTTCTCTCTCTCTCTCTCTCTCTCTCTCTCTCTCCCCCCCCTCCATCTCTCCTGCCTGCCTATCCCTCTCCATGGCTTCAGCTCTCCCCATTAGAGACAGCAGAGCAGTGTGACCTGAAAGCACTGCTGAGGTGGAGGCGACTCTCTGACGAGCTGCACAACTCGGAGGAGCAGCTACAGGTCCTCAGGTGAGTGTGACTCATTGATCAACCCAACAGTCAGTCTGATGGACCTCCAGAGGCTGATGGGCGCACCATTAACACGGCTCAGTTGTGGTCGTGATTTCTGCAAGGCCGTGGACCATAAATAACGGAAGCTGCTAAAACGGTTTCTGATACATTCTTATTAACCTTCTGCTTGATAAAATGGCAGATCACGCTGAGAGCTTGACTCAAACTCGCACTTCAGCAATTGCTTGTTATACAGCATAATCTGTTGTGGGGCAGGAAATGTAATTATTACAATTAATCCCACATACAAGGGGAAATTCAGTTTTAGCTTCTCCCAGTTGTTGGCTGCTGAGGTTGTCATACTGAGGCGCTCGGGGAGGAGGGTTAGGGGTTAAGTGTCTTGCTCATGGACTCATGGACACCTCAGCCTGGCTGAGATACTCAATAGTTGCAGCCCAAATTGCCATCCTGGCTATTCAAATTAAACGGCATACTGTTCATACATTCTTTGCTCAGTGGTTGTCCTTATATTCTGATAACCCAAAGCCTTTGAGTTGCCACCATACAGAAATGGCTGCTCATGGGAAGAGCTTGCTTTACACAGTGCTCTTGTATAGTACCAGCTCAGACTATTACACCCCTCATTTCCTGTGTAAAAGTAATGTCATCAAATGTGGGGATGACTGTTACTTCCAATGTCACGGTAGCCACTGAGCGTTTTATTTATTTAGTTTTGATTATCTTTGTGGCCACAGGTTTATGCAGAGCACATGTGCCCTTCCGTCACTGAGCACAAACATAGTTAACATTCATGATAAATGGGCTTCTGGGCACCCCCTTCCAAAAAGTTCCATCTTTTGAACTTGGAGGACACCTTAGGTTACATTAGCCTTTAACTGAGTCTGTACAGGTATGTTGAAATGGTTTTGGGGCAGAATGAATTTCTTTACGTGTGTGTGTGTGTGTGTGTGTGTGTGTGTGTGTGTGTGTGTGTGTGTGTGTGTGTGTGTGTGTGTGTGTGTGTGTGTGTGTGTGTGTGTGTGTGTGTGTGTGTGTGTGTGTGTGTGTGTGTGTGTGTGTGTGTGTGTGTGTGTGTGTGTGTGTGCGTGCATGCACGTGTGTGCATGTGCGTGCATGCACGTGTGTGCATGTGCGTGCATGCACGTGTGTGCATGTGTGTGCACGCGCTCACATTCCTAGAATGCAGGTGTGGCGGGTGTGGCCAAACGATATATATCAAGGTGTAATGTACTGTCATGTCTTTAGCACACTCATGCACGTGCCCACATGCACAGACATGTGCGTGCGTATGGACGGACACACACACACACACACACACACACACACACACCACGCATCACACAATCACTCTCCATCTTGACAGTGTGGGACCAACACCCAGGTTGTTTTATCCAGGGTGGAATCACAGTGTCACCAGGGGGATTATGGGTTCAAGCCCCAGTCAGGCTGTCTCAGGGTTTAACTATTTGAGGTTAGAGATTCTGGAACATAGTTCTGTCTCTAAACAAAAACAGCTCACCACATGTAGAAAAGGTTCGCTGCTGACTGCTAGAAATGCACGACAGGACGGCAAAATCTATATTGCATTGATTTCACGGCACTTATACTCGCCGCTGCCTTCTAACTACAGTGCCTCACTAATGATGTGCTCTTAACACAATGTCAACACATGTTAGAGACACTTATAGATGGATGCAATGTTTTTAAAATATTTATTATCAAAATCCTGTGCACTTCTAATTGTTGCTGAATTTGCTACCCCCAAATCTAATGTTTACTGTACTGTATACTTGGCAGTATTCAATCCATTATCAGTGAATTAGTTATACTAGAGCGGTGCCCGTTGGGCAATGGCCTACTTGGAGAGATATTATGTCTGTGTCCCTTTTATGATTTATGATTTATGATTTAAGAATGGAGTTCTTTGCCTACTTGGAACGATGCAAGTTGGAAATGAATGCCCTACCCAGATACTTTTTGTGTCCCTTGACCCTTTTATGCCCATATAGAGACAGCGGATGTCGGCCGGTTCACCCTCCTTCAGCCTCCTTCAGTTTTTATGTGTGAAGCTGCGTATTTGTGAAAGGGTTAAATGTCATAGTGGCTTATGCTGGATGTCTGCCTGGAAGTGGATCAGGGTGTTCCCCCATGAGGCAGCCCTAGAGGGCATTATGGGGTGTGTTCCCCCATGAGGCAGCCCTATGGGGCATTATGGGGTGTGTTCCCCCATGAGGCAGCCCTAGAGGGCATTATGGGGTGTGTTCCCCCATGAGGCAGCCCTAGAGGGCATTATGGGGTGTGTTCCCCCATGAGGCAGCCCTATGGGGGCATTATGGGGTGTGTTCCCCATGAGGCAGCCCTATGGGGCATTATGGGGTGTGTTCCCCCATGAGGCAGCCCTATGGGGCATTATGGGGTGTGTTCCCCCATGAGGCAGCCCTAGAGGGCATTATGGGGTGTGTTCCCCCATGAGGCAGCCCTATGGGGCATTATGGGGTGTGTTCCCCCATGAGGCAGCCCTATGGGCATTATGGGGTGTGTTCCCCATGAGGCAGCCCTATGGGGCATTATGGGGTGTGTTCCCCATGAGGCAGCCCTATGGGGGCATTATGGGGTGTGTTCCCCATGAGGCAGCCCTAGAGGGCATTATGGGGTGTGTTCCCCATGAGGCAGCCCTATGGGGGCATTATGGGGTGTGTTCCCCCATGAGGCAGCCCTAGAGGGCATTATGGGGTGTGTTCCCCATGAGGCAGCCCTAGAGGGCATTATGGGGTGTGTTCCCCATGAGGCAGCCCTATGGGGGCATTATGGGGTGTGTTCCCCCATGAGGCAGCCCTAGAGGGCATTATGGGGTGTGTTCCCCATGAGGCAGCCCTATGGGGCATTATGGGGTGTGTTCCCCATGAGGCAGCCCTATGGGGCATTATGGGGTGTGTTCCCCCATGAGGCAGCCCTATGGGGCATTATGGGGTGTGTTCCCCCATGAGGCAGCCCTATGGGGCATTATGGGGTGTGTTCCCCCATGAGGCAGCCCTATGGGGCATTATGGGGTGTGTCCCCCATGAGGCAGCCCTATGGGGCATTATGGGGTGTGTTCCCCCATGAGGCAGCCCTATGGGGCATTATGGGGTGTGTTCCCCCATGAGGCAGCCCTATGGGGGCATTATGGGGTTGTGTTCCCCATGAGGCAGCCCTATGGGGCATTATGGGGTGTGTTCCCCCATGAGGCAGCCCTATGGGGGCATTATGGGGTGTGTCCCCCATGAGGCAGCCCTATGGGGGCATTATGGGGTGTGTTCCCCCATGAGGCAGCCCTATGGGGCATTATGGGGTGTGTTCCCCCATGAGGCAGCCCTATGGGGCATTATGGGGTGTGTTCCCCATGAGGCAGCCCTATGGGGGCATTATGGGGTGTGTTCCCCCATGAGGCAGCCCTATGGGGCATTATGGGGTGTGTTCCCCATGAGGCAGCCCTATGGGGGCATTATGGGGTGTGTTCCCCCCATGCTAGGCAGCCCTATGGGGCATTATGGGGTGTGTTCCCCATGAGGCAGCCCTATGGGGGCATTATGGGGTGTGTTCCCCATGAGGCAGCCCTATGGGGGCATTATGGGGTGTGTTCCCCATGAGGCAGCCCTATGGGGGCATTATGGGGTGTGTTCCCCCATGAGGCAGCCCTAGGGGGGCATTATGGGGTGTGTTCCCCATGAGGCAGCCCTATGGGGCATTATGGGGTGTTTTCCCCCATGAGGCAGCCCTATGGGGCATTATGGGGTGTGTTCCCCATGAGGCAGCCCTATGGGGCATTATGGGGTGTGTTCCCCCATGAGGCAGCCCTATGGGGCATTATGGGGTGTGTTCCCCCATGAGGCAGCCCTATGGGGGCATTATGGGGTGTGTTCCCCCATGAGGCAGCCCTATGGGGGCATTATGGGGTGTGTTCCCCCATGAGGCAGCCCTATGGGGCATTATGGGGTGTGTTCCCCCATGAGGCAGCCCTATGGGGGCATTATGGGGTGTGTTCCCCCATGAGGCAGCCCTATGGGGCATTATGGGGTGTGTTCCCCATGAGGCAGCCCTAGAGGGCATTATGGGGTGTGTTCCCCCATGAGGCAGCCCTATGGGGCATTATGGGGTGTGTTCCCCATGAGGCAGCCCTAGGGGGCATTATGGGGTGTGTTCCCCATGAGGCAGCCCTATGGGGCATTATGGGGTGTGTTCCCCATGAGGCAGCCCTAGGGGGCATTATGGGGTGTGTTCCCCATGAGGCAGCCCTATGGGGGCATTATGGGGTGTGTTCCCCATGAGGCAGCCCTAGGGGGCATTATGGGGTGTGTTCCCCCATGAGGCAGCCCTATGGGGCATTATGGGGTGTGTTCCCCATGAGGCAGCCCTAGGGGGCATTATGGGGTGTGTTCCCCATGAGGCAGCCCTAGGGGGGGCATTATGGGGTGTGTTCCCCCATGAGGCAGCCCTAGGGGGGCATTATGGGGTGTGTTCCCCATGAGGCAGCCCTAGGGGGGCATTATGGGGTGTGTTCCCCCATGAGGCAGCCCTATGGGGCATTATGGGGTGTGTTCCCCCATGAGGCAGCCCTATGGGGGCATTATGGGGTGTGTTCCCCATGAGGCAGCCCTATGGGGGCATTATGGGGTGTGTTCCCCATGAGGCAGCCCTAGGGGGGCATTATGGGGTGTGTTCCCCATGAGGCAGCCCTATGGGGGCATTATGGGGTGTGTTCCCCATGAGGCAGCCCTATGGGGGCATTATGGGGTGTGTTCCCCATGAGGCAGCCCTATGGGGGCATTATGGGGTGTGTTCCCCCATGAGGCAGCCCTATGGGGCATTATGGGGTGTGTTCCCCATGAGGCAGCCCTATGGGGCATTATGGGGTGTGTTCCCCCATGAGGCAGCCCTATGGGGGCATTATGGGGTGTGTTCCCCATGAGGCAGCCCTATGGGGCATTATGGGGTGTGTTCCCCCATGAGGCAGCCCTATGGGGCATTATGGGGTGTGTTCCCCCATGAGGCAGCCCTATGGGGGCATTATGGGGTGTGTTCCCCATGAGGCAGCCCTATGGGGGCATTATGGGGTGTGTTCCCCATGAGGCAGCCCTATGGGGGCATTATGGGGTGTGTTCCCCATGAGGCAGCCCTATGGGGGCATTATGGGGTGTGTTCCCCATGAGGCAGCCCTATGGGGGCATTATGGGGTGTGTTCCCCATGAGGCAGCCCTATGGGGGCATTATGGGGTGTGTTCCCCATGAGGCAGCCCTATGGGGGCATTAAGGGGTGTGTTCCCCATGAGGCAGCCCTATGGGGGCATTATGGGGTGTGTTCCCCATGAGGCAGCCCTATGGGGCATTATGGGGTGTGTTCCCCCATGAGGCAGCCCTATGGGGGCATTATGGGGTGTGTTCCCCATGAGGCAGCCCTATGGGGGCATTATGGGGTGTGTTCCCCCATGAGGCAGCCCTATGGGGGCATTATGGGGTGTGTTCCCCATGAGGCAGCCCTAGGGGGGCATTATGGGGTGTGTTCCCATGAGGCAGCCCTATGGGGGCATTATGGGGTGTGTTCCCCATGAGGCAGCCCTATGGGGGCATTATGGGGTGTGTTCCCCATGAGGCAGCCCTATGGGGGCATTATGGGGTGTGTTCCCCATGAGGCAGCCCTATGGGGCATTATGGGGTGTGTTCCCCATGAGGCAGCCCTATGGGGCATTATGGGGTGTGTTCCCCATGAGGCAGCCCTATGGGGGCATTATGGGGTGTGTTCCCCATGAGGCAGCCCTATGGGGCATTATGGGGTGTGTTCCCCATGAGGCAGCCCTATGGGGGCATTATGGGGTGTGTTCCCCATGAGG
>NC_139710.1:15897599-15936090 GCF_964188405.1 Protomyctophum parallelum
TGTGTGTGTGTGTGTGTGTGTTTCTGTGTATGTGTGTCTTTCCACTTTAGCAATGGAAAGTGTGCCTAAAGTCTGTTTATAGTTACTTGATGATATTAAATGTGACTCTCTCTCTCTCTCCTCTCTCTCTCTCTCTCTCTCTCTCTCTCTCTCTCTCTTTCACTCTCTCTCTCTCTCTCTTTCACTCTCTCTCTCTGTCTCTCGCTCTTTCACTCTCTCTCTCTCTCTCTGTGTCTCTCTCTCTCTCTCTCTCTTTCACTCTCTTTCACTCTCTTTCACTCACTCTCTCTCTGTCTCTCTCTCTCTCTCTCTCTCTCTCTCTCTCTCTCTCTCTCTCTCTATCTCTCTCTCTCTCTCTCTCTCTCTCTGTGTCTCTATCTCTCTCTCTCACTCACTCACTCTTCTTCTCACTGTCTCTTTCCGCCTGGGTCACTCTGTTCTGTTTACTTACTTAAAATCCCTTTCACTCCCTTCTTTCTCCATTCTCCTTCTACCTTCTATCCGTTCTTTTCTTTCCTGCCTTTCTTCCTTCCTTCCTTCCGTCCCTCGGTCCCTCCCTCCCTCCCTCCCTCTCTCCTTGTCTATCTCTCTCCTGCAGGTTATAAAATGGATTCAGCTCAGTCGGAGCATGCAGGGAAAGGGCAGAAAGCGGAAGAAAGCCGAGCCCAAGGTGAACTACAAAGAGGTAGGAGGCTCTTTGGCTTGAATGACCACCGCTCTAAATAGATCCGCTGTCTCCTCCCTCTCTCCCGCGCCTCGCTGTGTGTCTCTCTTTTTGTCCTTTCTCTGCAACATGTCAATCTCCGTCCATTCTTTGTCTCTTCATCTGTTGCACTCTATCTGGAATCTGATGATGGCGCTCTTTGAAAATGTGGGAAAACCTATAGCTGTGTTTGTGTCAAATGTTTGTGAGATCCATTTGTTTGTTTGTTTGGTCATTGTAGATTTGAAGATGTCTGGATGTTCAATCATCGCTACACAGTAAAATACATGTTTTACACCCAGAGACTCAGAGTTGTGTGTGTGTGTCTGTCTGTGTTTGCGTGTGCGTGCGTGGGCGTGCATGTGCGCGCATGTGTGTGCCTTGCACGCATGTATTCATACATGCCTGTGTGTGTTTTAAGCACAAGCACCATGGTCCTGTGTGTGAGCATGTGGGATGTGTTTATGTCTGTGTGTCCGTCAAGTTTGGTCAAGACCAGGGGTCAATTTCAGGGGTCACAGGATGTCTAAGGAGTGTGTTTTGTTAAGTGTGTGTGTGCATGTGTGCACGCATGTGTTAGTGAGTGGGTGCAAGGGATTACCTATCCCTAGAGAGCCCTAATTAACGCCCACATGCAGGCGTGCACGCCGGCGCGTGCGCACGCACACACACTCAGACAGCCTGCATCATTAATGAACACACACTGATCCATAAGCCACGCAGAGGGCCAGGAGTCATTAGCAGCAACAGAGCAGCATCTTTCATGTATCGGTCTCAATATGCTCAGTCGCTGCAGAGCCTGCAGACTGCAGCCGACGACAAGGTTTCTGTATACACGTTATTATTATATAAGAATAAGTTACAGCACTATAGGCAATGGCCTTCCCTTCATGTGCCTTAGAGAGCTCCAGAATATCATTTGGAGATGCTATCGAAAGCAGTTGACTCAGTCCTAGCCAAACCAATATCGTCTTCAACAACGTGCAAATTTAAAAAATAAATACTTTTGGCTTTAAAAAGAGAGAGACAGAAAACGTATTCAACATGAAAGGCATAGCTATAAGACCTAGAGTTATTGTTCTATACGGTACTGTATATAACCCTTGTTCACTGAATATGGGAGCACTCTTTTCTGGTTTCTATTATCCCAACGGCTATGGTTTAAGTTAGAGCGCACCGTGGGATCTGAATGAAATGCCTGCAGCGGCTGAAGCCAGTGCACAACCTTGCAACCACCTGACACTGTCCTGGCATGTTTATGATGTCTGAGGAACGGATCACGCACACATACTACACACACACACACACACACACACACACACACACACACACACGCACACGCACGCGTAGTGCCGTGCACAGAATGCACACACTTCCAAGGGGCAGCGAAATGGCCTCTTCCTGTGGAAGGGTGGGTAGGGGGGGTTGCTGAAATCAGCCTTGTGAAAGAATAGCCAATTACTGTCCGCTTGGCCACGCACAATAGAGTGAAAGAAGGAGGGAGGGACGGATGGACGGACGTGCAGAAGGACGGACGGATGGATTGCGGGAGGGAGGGAGCGGGGGGGTTCGGGGCTTGCAGAGAGTGGTGCAGCGTTTGAAGTTACGCCATAAAAGCCATCCTGAAAGGAAACACGAGGTGACCCCCCTACAGTCCCCCTCACCTCCCTTCTCTTTGTTTCTGCCCCTGGATGGGCCAGGTGTATTTTATATTACTCCTCCATATACTTCAAAAGCCCCCCCCCCCCCCCCCCTCCCTCCCTTCCTCATCTCCCTCACTACCATCACACTCCTTCCTCCATCAGCGTCTATAAATCACGGATCTGAAAAATGGCGCGAGGAAAAAGGGGTTTGAGGTGGGGTGCTGAAAGACAAGAGATAGTAAAGAACGTTTGGCAGAGTGTATCAGATCAACAAGAAAGGAGATGGAGGGAAATGGGATATTAACCACTTAAGCCCTAATCATTTGACCGGTATCCTTCAGAGGACCTCACGATGCATAGAATCTAATAACCATTTGACCGGTATCCTTCAAAGGACCTCACGATGCATAGAATATAATAATCATTTGACCGGTATCCTTCAGAGGACCTCACGATGCATAGAATATAATAATCATTTGACCGGTATCCTTCAGAGGACCTCACGATGCATAGAATCTTCGTCGACTTTCCCCCCTGGAATAGAGACACCAGGGTTCACCTGGTTACATTTATACAGCATAAAGAATGGCCCAAAGTTGGAGACGTTTGTTTTTCCACTTGACGCGGCGCCACACCTGGCCATTTTGTTTAACTAATGTATCGCACATCATCATGACATAAAATAGACACTATGCCTATTTGCTCAGACACTGTGACGTAAAATTCAACTTAAGAGATTTGACTACACAGAATGAATTCAATGATATTTATTGCGGAAAGGGAATACATTGAGTATGACTGGATTGAATGAATGAATGAATGGATGAACATCATAGTCATATACAGTATAACAGTTGAATCAGCTGAATGGGGCGCGGGCCCCACCAGAGGATCTGGTCGGGGGCCTCAAATCAAATCCTTCCTGACAAAGGTAGGGGCTCCGGAGCCCGCCCCCATATAGGGCCATCCTGGTGGGGCCTGCTGCTGGGCGGTGTGTGGGGGGGCTTGGGGGTTGGCCAATGCTCCCCCCTGAATATGGATGCTGGGGTTCGGGTGGTTTAAGAGAGGAAAGGTATAGAGAAAGCAGTTAGTGCTATGGAAGAAGATGATGATTTAAAATTCATGCCAGGCAATGAACATACACGGTAAAACCCTCCAGTTCTCATTTCTGCCATGTACAAATCTAACCCATTTGACTCGCATAAGAGTCGTTTGGATTGTATTGTGTAGGCCTACAGCAGTGGTTCTGTCTACCGGTATTTCAAAGTAAATATAGCCCATCACGACGTGTAGTAATGCGACGCAAATATATCAAATTATTTTGATTCTAGGATTAACTCATTTTGATGGGGACTCCCTGGAACCCCCTCAAGGAGCCCTGAGGCGTCCCCGGACCCAGTAATGTAGAGCAGCGACCTGAGGAGAGGAAACGTGAGCGGACAGGAGACACGACACAGAGGATGGAAGTGAAGGAGGGAAGAGAGACCATAGCATTGTTATTGTGGGCCAGAGTAGTGTTTAAGACTAATGCATCATGGGTCATTAGGGGATCTACATGCACACACGCACGCACGCACACACACACACACACACACACACACACACACACACAAAATATGTACAAACTCATGCTTGTACACACACACACACACACACACACACACACACACACACACACATAGATGCACGCAGGCATGCATGCACACATGAACACACACACAAACACACATACACACACACACACACACACACACACACACACACACACACACACACACAAGCATACATACACACTGGAAAGAACCAGACAACCCCCCACAGAGCGGCCTGAGATCAGGGTCACTTTAATAGAGCCAGACTTTATTACCTCCTTCCCCTCTTTTATGTGTGTGTGTGTGTGTGTGTGTGTGTGTGTGTGTGTGTGTGTGTGTGTGTGTGTGTGTGTGTGTGTGTGTGTGTGTGTGTGTGTGTGTGTGTGTGTGTGTGTGTGTGTGTGTGTGTGTGTGTGTGTGTGTGTGTGTGTGTGTGTGTGTGTGTGTGTGTGTGTGTGTGCGTTTCCACACATGCATGTCTGCTGAAAAGAGAGAGTGATTGAAAGTGCAAACACCTTAGCAAGTATGTTAGGCGTGTTCTGTATATCACCGTGCTCCTGCAGCACTGTACGTGTGTGTGTGTGTATATATCTGCATGCGTGTGTGTTGGCACGCGCATGTGTAACGTGCACGACATGGTGCATGTGTCCAGTGAGTGTGGAGGGGTTCTGCCGAGGACCATTAGTCACGGTCTCGCGGTAATGGGCCTCATTTTGCTCTCATTTTCATCTGCGGTCTCCGTAATGAGAGGGCCTGTCTGCCCCTGCCGATCAGCACAGGAAACCCTGTAGGGGAAGAAGGGCTGTGGCTGCCGGTTAACCCTGGCCAACGTCTCTGGTGCTCCTCGGCTGGAAACAGGAAACACAGCGTCGCCGTCGAGCAGAAACCTTGCATCTTCATATTTCAACTTTTAATGTGTTTTGTTTTTGTTTTGTTTTAAACGAAAGCCTTTGTTCTGGGCAAAACGTATAGCAAAGATAGCCGATCTACAAGCTCACAATCTTGCTATTTTTGAAAGATCCTGAAAGTGAAAGTGTTTTGTCTGTGTGTTTTTCTCATGAGAATCTTTAGTGTTTTGGCAATTATTTGGGGGCCCCGCACGTGTACAGGTTGAGAGCCACTGCGATTCAATGGGGGAAGAACGCACTGTCATTCCATTCACACCTATGTGACGATCAGCGGTCTTGTGGCCAGCTGTGCCGGTTACCGTGACGACGTGTTGCGTACCATCTCTTTTATGCTAATCCCCCCGCCCAATCGCTGCGCCAATACACGCACGCACGCACTTAACTAAAAAGCGTTGCTGTATCGGGTTGTTGAAGAGAGACTTCAGCTGATAGTAACTACATGTGAAATTAAGGACCGCAACGAGCCGCTGGCGTTATGGCGTCGTTTGATGCAATAATATTGTGTGCACTTCATCTGCCTCAAAAGCTGAGCACAGTTCATTTATCTCTGTGCATGCCTGAATGCACCAAAATGGCACTGCTATAGATGACTGTGACATGGCATGTTTAAAATAATGTAATGTATTTACAGTATATGTGGACTGAATATGATGTAATGCAGAGTCGGACAACCCTGTTATGCATTGGCAAAGCAGCAGTGCCGTGTTGCGGGACTGTGGGGAGGGGGGGGGGTTCTGTACGAGCAAAACGAGGGACGTGGACGCGGCCAGGATTCCATTCAGAAATGTATGATTGCGCATCCTGGCGCTTCATTCAGTATTTAAATAGCTTTGCATATGTTAACGATAACCATGTGGCCATCCACATTGATGAATGTCTATTCTATTCTAGTCTATTCTTCTATTCTGTAGCCTACTTTTCTATACCTGCATATTATTCTGTGCATTTAATCCACAGTTCTGCCTCCAGTGATCCAGCTGTGTGACACGTCATATAATTGATCGCTGTAAGCACAGCTTAATTCTTTCTGAATGGCGTTGATAAAATCCCCTTCCTAAAATGTTGACGTGCTGTCTTACAAGTATCTATTCTATATTGGAGAAGTTGTACCCAACACATGGCAAGAAACCCAAAGCCACAACAGCTACGTCGCTATTGCAACACCCACAACACCATCTTACACACTACACCCACACACACTCACACGGCAGTGACGTCACACACTTACCTTCACAGTGTTGCAACGTTATCTCCTCCTATCGCGCCGAACGCCAAAACTCGACACCACCCGCCAAACACTGGCACTGGCACTGCCACCAAAAATGCCTCCCTTCCACACTCACGCCGCCAATGCATTTGTTTACTACAAACATTATCGCCCGAAGCACCCACACCCCCGGAACACTGTTGCCCTTTCACCACGCTAAATTCGCCAGGTCTATGCAAGTGAGCACAAATTACATGTGAGAAAATGTATTAACAAGCCCACAAATGCCATTCAAATGCCATTCAACACACACTACGACTCGCTTACAATTCGCAAACCTGGCAACACTGCCCTGTCTTCTAATAGGCCCACACTAGCTCTCAGAATCTGATTCTGATCTCCCGCAGGAGAAGAGAAACGAGGAAGGGGAGAGGAATTGTAGCCTCACGATTTTGCTTATTCCTTCTAAATCTCTGTATATAAAATTTAAATCACTCAGCGAATCTCTTAGTTACATCAACATTGTTCTTTGTCAGAAGTTGGTTTGTGCTAAGTATTCACGATTACACAGATCGCATTGGGCTATTTCGCCTGCAAGCCATACTGCAGAGTACTTTTGATTGCGCACACACACACACACACACACACACACACGCACGCCTGGCTTGCACACACACACGCACACGCACACACACACACACACACACACACACAGGAATAGCCATGCAGGCTATACGCGGCGCCAGCAAGACAGGACGTTATAATCTTGAGTTTCATTAAATAACTGTCTTTCTCCGCACATGCGCACACAACATTAGTCAAGTCAAATGCGTAACGGCAATATTGGGCTAATATAGGCTACCAATACAGGACGTTATAATCTTCACTTTCTTTTTTTTTTTTAAGATATTTTTTTGCGGCTTACGCCTTTTATTGATTTTTGAAGGGACAGACAGTAGGCTGACAGGAAACGGGAGAGAGATGGGGGGATGACATGCAGTAAAGGCCGTGTCGGGCTCGGGAGTCGAACCCGCGGCACACTGCGACTGGATTACCAGTCAGGTGCCCAGACCGTTACGCCACGGCCTGGGCATAATCTTCACTTTCATTAAATAACTCTGTCTTTCTCTGCACGTGCGCACACAACATTATTCAAGTGAAATGCATAACGCCAATATTGGGCTAATATAGGCTACCAATATTTGGGTAGCCTACAGGGATTTACCCACGGAATGAATATATATATATATATATATATATATATATATATATTCATCTATACCAGGGCTGCCCACACTTGATTTTACTTCAGAGCTACTTTCAAAACAACCAGCTCATATACCCACCAAATAAAACTATCATCCCATTGCAGAAAATAGTTACAAAATGTAATTGAGGCTACATACAGTGGTGTCCCCTTCGTCTGTACCAGGCTGACTTCTATAGGTTTTGAAAGGTACCTTTCTTTTTTTTGTCTCCACCAGCCGAAGGCATGGGGAGAGTATGTTTTGCACTCCGTCCGTCCGTCCGTGTGTCCGTCCGTGAACAGCTAATCTCGGCCACCGTTAACCCGGTCGATGCCATATTTTGCACACACACTCCCTGGATGCCAACCATGAACCTCTGCCCCAAACTTTCCAGAACGGCCTGTTATAGCGCCACCAGGAGGCCGCTTTGTGCAAAACAAGTTTTTCGATGCCATATTTTGCACACACACTCCCTGGATGCCAACCATGAACCTCTGCCCCAAACTTTCCAGAACGGCCTGTTATAGCGCCACCAGGAGGCCGCTTTGTGCAAAACAAGTTTTTGCACAGTACACCTACAGATTTTGTCCAAACATCACGCAAATTGGTACACAGTCTCTCTAGAGCCATTCAACGAAACGGGTCTTTCAGATTTATCAGACTCCATCCTGATTGGTTAAGATTGGCTTCCAAAGTTCACAGGAGTGCTCAGTTTCAAACAAAATGCTGCAAATCGAGGACAAAATGCCACATGAACAATTTCAACTCAGCCTCAAGGTGGCGCTATAACTGGCCGAAAAGTGTTTTTACCTCTAACTGCACGGATCTGTGGATAACCTGGTGGAGACCTGTGCCCGGAAGGGCACTTTTTCTAGTTTTCTTTATTTACCCAGGGAAGTAGCTGAGCACAGGTGCTCATTTTCAGCAACGCCCTGCACATCGAAACACCCTCACACACACACACACAAACACACACACACACACACACACACACACACACACACACACACACACACACACACACACACACAAAATGTCATGTCAAAGGTACCTCTGGAAGCCACACCTCTGATGGGTCGGGTTTAGTCTTAAGGGGTGTGTTTTTTTCACCCACTGTGTAATACAATGAATGGACGGTAGGTGGCAGTAGTACAGAGGCCAGAGAAACTATAAGACAAACGCACATGGAATGGGAAATAGAGCGGGCGAAATGGAAATGGTAGGGTTTTTATTTTTGGTATTTGACTTTGCTACTGATGATTGTACGCAACAACAACTATTGCATTGTGTGTTTGAGCTGACAGGCCCTTTTTTATGTCAATCAATCAAGTCATCTCAGGTCAATCGGCAGATGCAAAAATTGTTTTTTATATTAAAATTATATATATTTTTAGGGCCATGTCATGTGCTCTACCTGCAAAGCCTTTGTGATCTATAACTTTTGGGCACCGCTTAACGTCAGATCAGGGGTTTTGTCAGCCAGCGCCAAAAATGCTCCCCGACAGCATAATCGGAGCAAATAACGGGCAGTGTGTATGAGCCATAACGTGTTGACTACACTACACTAATAAGGACACATAATAATAACTAATAACCCATCCGTTACTACATGTGGAGTCAACTCCCGCAATTTCCTTCTTCCCATAGTGCGCGGCAACGTACCTCTGGGATGAGCGGCCGCGAAATTCTAGTAGTAATATAGTGTGTGTGCGTGTGTGCGTGCGTGCGCGTGTGGTAGGTAACTGGAGCCCTCCTGGGGGGCCAGACAGTAGGGAGGACATGATCAAAGGGCTGTGCAGTCAGTTGGGTGGGGTGGGCAGGTGGCGGACATTATTATGCTCCACTAGGTTGGGATAAGCAGAGGGAAGGCAGACTGGGCGGGCTGGGACACAAACTTTGGAAATAGTTTCAGTCTGTGTTGTTTAAGGGGGGGACGACGACTTCCCACCAACATAGCCCGTGCAGTGGGGGAAGGGGGGGGGGCTTCCCACCAACATAGCCGTGCAGTGGGGGGGGGGGGGGTTGCTTAGGCGAGACACAACAGCCTCAGACAGAGTGAATTTAATCCCGCACTCTGCTTTTTGGCATGGTGTAAGTGCAGACCGCATTGTGCGTGTGCTCCAGCGCGAGTGAGATGCATACTGCTGCTCGTAATGGGAAAACTTGAGCAGCAAATTACCAGACAGCCTCATCTGCACGCTGTCTCTGTTTGTTTAGCGCTCCACTGATATCCATGAAATAAAGCACGTCCGGACTGGTAATGGCATTTTTACGGCTTCTTTGTATTCTGTTTGTTGACTTGGGTGAGACGTCACGCACGAGAAATTGCACTTCATATGCCACACATTTGGTTCTTCCCATCTTATACCCCACCCAACACATCCACCCCCTACCCCTTACCCCTTACCCCCTACCCTACCCCCACTCCCAAGCTACGTAGGAGAGCAGAACTTCACACATCTGGTTTTCCCTCATATCTGTTTTTCTCTATCTCTATTTTTCTGTCTCCTGGCTCTTGCTCTCTCTCTCTCTATCTCTCTCTCTCTCTCTCTCTCTCTGTGTGTCTCAGTGTGTGATTTATTGGCAGCAGATCAGGGATGTGTGAGCATTTAGGGATACGTTTAGGGAAACGACTGTTTCCGGCCAGACTTCATCACATCAGGGCAGGAAATGGTCAGAAGAGGAGTGTGGGGGTGTGTGTGTGTGTGCATGTGGGGGGGTGTGGGTGCGTGTGCGCGCTCATGTGTGTGTGCGTGTGTGAGTGCACTAACTTCGCTGTATACTCCCCTGTCTCTCCAGCATCAGGTAGACCGGAGGCCTACTAAAGGATTCATGCATGATCTGGGTCAAATTCTTCAAATTCTACTTCAAATTCTACACACGCATTCCACACCCCCACAGGGAGTGCAGTGTCCGGTGTTGAGTCCGTCGGATAGCCGGTTGTCCAGAACCAGCACAAAAGTCGGCCCGGACTCTGGACCTGATCAGCCCTATATCTCCATATATGGAGTTCTGACATCACAATGCTGGTTCTGACATCTGCATAGACTCCATATTTGGGCATGCCTGACAATGATCTTTCTCCATGCATGGGCATAAAAGGAACACAGACATAACTGGGTGGGGCATGCATTGCCAAATTGCATCATTCCGTTGGGCACTGGCCCACTGGCCTACTGGCCCACTGGCCCACTGGCCCACTGGCCCACTGGCCTACTGGCCCACTGGCCTACTGGCCCACTGGCCCACTGGCCCACTGGCCTACAGGCCCACTGGCCCACTGGCCTACAGGCCCACTGGCCCACTGGCCTACAGGCCCACTGGCCTACAGGCCCACTGGCCCACTGGCCTACAGGCCCACTGGCCCACTGGCCTACAGGCCCACTGGCCTACAGGCCCACTGGCCCACTGGCCTACAGGCCCACTGGCCAATGGCCCACTGGCCTACTGGCCCACTGGCCCACTGGCTTACTGGCCCACTGGCCCACTGGCCTACTGGCCCACTGGCCAATGGCCCACTGGCCCACTGGCCCACTGGCTTACTGGCCCACTGGCCTACTGGCCCACTGGCCTACTGGCCCACTGGCTTAATGGCCCACTGGCCTACTGGCCCACTGGCCTACAGGCACACTGGCCCACTGGCCTACTGGCCCACTGGCCCTCTGGCCCTCTGGCCTACTGGCCTACTGGCCCACTGGCCCACTGGCCTACAGGCCCTCTGGCCCACTGGCCTACAGGCCCTCTGGCCCACTGGCTTACTGGCCCACTGGCCTACTGGCCCACTGGCCTACAGGCACACTGGCCCACTGGCCTACAGGCCCTCTGGCCCTCTGGCCCACTGGCCCACTGGCCTACAGGCCCTCTGGCCCACTGGCCTACAGGCCCTCTGGCCCACTGGCTTACTGGCCCACTGGCCTACTGGCCCACTGGCCTACAGGCACACTGGCCTACTGGCCCACTGGCCCACTGGCCTACAGGCCCTCTGGCCCACTGGCCTACAGGCCCACTGGCCTACAGGCCCTCTGGCCCACTGGCCTACAGGCCCACTGGCCCTCTGGCCCACTGGCCTACAGGCCCACTGGCCCACTGGCCTACAGGCCCTCTGGCCCTCTGGCCCTCTGGCCCACTGGCCTACAGGCCCACTGGCCCTCTGGCCCACTGGCCTACTGGCCCACTGGCCCACTGGCCCACTGGCCTACTGGCCCACTGGCCTAATTTTGGGCAATCTATCAAAACATTTAAGATCTACAGTGCGGTGCGAATGTGATATGCCACATGGTAACTTGGTAAGCTTGTTAATCAGCTACTTTAGCTATTTATCGAATGATGAAGTAAATAGTCTCTGTTCAGGATTGTGCTGTGTAGCTCGTTCTGATCGGTGGTGCTGATATAAAGAGGAATATTTGCCATTTTGTTCTTCGAGACAATTGGCATTTGCAACATCAACAATCAGCTATGTGATTTATTTGAGTATAGTACAGGCCTGAGTTCAGTGTGTTCTCAGAGTGGGGTCCGTGGGGGGTTAATTAATATAGCATCCAAATGAGTTCAACCACTTTAACCCTATACATCGGCTATTTGAAAATAGCCAAATAGTTAATTTTGGGGGACCTTGACATGAAAATGTTTGAGAAGCAGTGAGTTGGTGTCCTGGTTGTTTTGGACAGCTGACTGGCTGAAGCGCAAACGTTATCCCCAAACGATCCCCCACCCCCCACCCCCACGTCCCCCATCAATGCTGCATGGAGAGACAGAGAGAGAGAGACGCTATAGCTGCTACTCTACTCCTTACAACAGTGTTTCCCCTGGATTTAGCTGTTAAATAAATAATTGGCGCTGTGACTGAGCACGTCTGTAGGAACCGATAGTTAGAACCTAAATGTAATTATTGTAATGGGTACCCGGTACCCATGCATGTTCGGTTCCGTACCTGCTTGGTCCACCCCACCCCTAGTGCTAACCTGCTTGGGGGGCCATCCATCCACGTGCTCCACAGCGCCACTTCCATCCTGAGAACCTGAGCTTTTACCATCACATTTCATTTTCCACCATTTTTCTCTTTTTTTTCCTTGCCCTTTCTTGTCTCAAGAGCTGATTTAAAATGCGGAGGGAGTTTAGCTGTCACTCGCCACAGGATGAACCAACACCAACCAATCATCTTTTTGGCTTTTGAATATGAAGTGAATGAACATCAGTCAATTTTAGATTGCCGCACGGTCTGTGTGGCATACACAGATTGGTTTGTGGAAAAAAAAAACAAGGAGTTTAGAAACCTTCAAGGCATCAAGTGATTTATTTTTTATTTTTTTATTCCTGGAACTGATTCCCCACCATGCAATATTGCCAGGATTTGCAGGAACTAATTCCCCTATCACTGTCGCTGTCGGCCAGAGGCCATGCATCTCCATATTTCATATTACATTTTTATTTTTATTTCTTTCTTCCCCCCACAAATTAATGCTCTATTTTATTTGTCATATGACCACATTGCACAAAAACAGCAAAACATTGCCATGTTGGAAGTGTTTAAAGGGATAGTTCACCCAAAAAATAAACCAACTGTGGAACCACAGGGAACCACAGCTGGTCATCAAATTTATTAGCTTAGGAATGCAAAAAGTCTCCATGGGGTTTTTTACCTTTATTTAACCAGTAAAAACCACATTGAGACTGAAGTCTCTTTTACAATATACTTAGGATAGGAAAACAAGTCATTTTGGGGGTGAACTATCGGTAGTATGAATGTTTATTATTTAACCAATGAAAAGTAGCCAGACCAGTCTCCAAATGCCATACAGTCTGGAACTACACCGCCTGAAAGCCGAGAAAGGAAGTAATCTTTTCCAGTCACGATAACATTTTTAAATATTCTGTGTTCTATTTGTGGTAAGCAGCACGCTATATAGGCTTCGATTATTTTGATTTACATTGGGACAAATTTCCACGACTGCAAAGGAAAGGAAGCGGGGAGGAGACGGAACATCTGCTTTACTCCCCGATCGTTTTCAGAGCTTCCGTCTCGCATGATGGAAGCATTTGAAAATTGTGGAAGTCAGGGCGCCGATGGCCTAGTCGTTATACCACGCTCTAATGCAGCCTGACAGCAAGTCACGGGTTAGATTCCCGAGCACGACGACCTTTGCTGTGCGTCACTCCCCCGTTTATCTCCCTGTTTCCTGTCACTCTTAACTATAAAAAGATATATTTTCACCAAAGAGATTTTGGAGTACAGGAGGGGTTGTATAGGGTCAGCCCTGGGGGACCCCGGTCCACTCAGTATTAGTTTACCAAGTATATCAGGTTCAAGTGGTTAAGTGGGCATAACTTTCTGAACAAACATCAGCCCTGTGCGTACATATCCACATACATGTAGCGGCATGATTGGCGGGGTCATCGCAGGTGCCATGTAGAGAGGTTCCAGCGTGTGCAGTTACAAGCATGTCCGGCTCTTAAGATCCCCGGGCTGCGTCACGTGTCCATTCCACCTACGCACCGTGCTCTCATCCCCACCGTGACCGATCAGACCTGAGGGAATAGGGGGCGGGGCGGGGCGTGGCGGGGGGGGGGGAAGAGTCATGTGCTTTCTATTACCCACACGCACACGGTCGCCATTCATGGATGGAAAGACACACATACACAGTACACACACACGTGCACATGCACATGTATGTAACCACAAGAGACTGGATTACTGCATTCCTTAGAGCACAGCAGAATGAAAGATTCCCTGTAAGCTTCAACTCATGTGAGAGAAAGAGAGGGAGAGAGAGGGGGGGAGGGGGGTGGGGGAGATGGGAGATTGAGAATGATGGACAGACAGACAGATGGAAGCTGTAATACAGTATGTGCTGGGAATAGTGCAGTCCTGGAGGAAACGGTAGCTCAATGATCGGTGTGATACAATTGTCATTTTAAGGTCTTTTGCACACAGAGTCCGATGCAAATTTGTCACGTGTCAATGGAGAGGTCATAGAGCAGTGTCTATGTGCTGGGGCGCTTTATTCACTTCACACCTTGACCCCACCTTAGTAAGCATCTGTTGGCGTAGCATTACAGTACATGTCTTGGTACATGGTCAGAAGCTGTTCCCTTTCAGGAAATAAAATAAATTACAACATTTACTAAAAATAATGTGTTCCAATGGCTCCAGTGTAGTCACAAGCTACTTTTCATTGGTTCAATATTTATAAAAACCCACAAACAAGACGTAACCACTTTCCCTCAAAACATTTTCAGAAATGCATTTTGAGCTTGAAGATTTATTATTTATTTTCGCTACTTGTCCATGACACTTCCATGACTAATTTACGATATGTAAAAGTTGAAATATGGAGATACAAGGTTTCTGCCCAATATGTTGCGTGTGTGCAAGTGCACAGTATATCTGCGTTTGGGACTTCTACTGTATGTCTTGTGACAAAGTAAGTTATTCAGTCAAATCACGACGCGCACACACACACACACACACACACACACACACACACACACACACACACACACACACACACACACACACACACACACACACACACACACACACACACACACACACACACACACACACACACACACACAGAGAGTACATCTACAGCTGTATAGGCCCATGCTTTATTGGTCTGGGTAATTGGTAGTGCTCCTTCCACTTTATCAGACTCCCGAGTCTAGCCTGTAAAACTCATGGCGTAATATGATGGGATATGACTGCATATACAGACATAAAGTGAAACCCATGCCGTGTGTGTGTGTGTGTGTGTGTGTGTGTGTGTGTGTGTGTGTGTACACAATATTGTATGTGTGCATGCTGTGAATGCATGTGTTTCTTGCTCTTCTACAGCAAAGTTGGGGTTTACCACTTAAACCATATTTCCGTCGTTGTTGTATCGGGTGGAAACCTTGTATCTACAACTATTTGTGTTTTTTCATAAATTAATGCCCTACTTTATCATCGCAACGCGGCACGGACCCGCGCGTTGTGCGCTTGTAGATCTGCTATTTTCAATAGTTAGGGTCCCGGGCAAACGTCAAATTTCTCTTTTGTGTCTCGAGTCTCAACCTGAAACGTTTGGGAACCACAAGATCTAGAGAACTCATGAGTTTGTAGATAGTTTTTTTCTGCCGAATGTTAGCTCCTCATGAATTGGGACACTTAGGACGCTGCATGATACCTACTGAGCGCACATGATGCAATTTTAATGTGAGAGCACGGCCATTATTCAGACAAGCAAGCTGTTTTATGACACCATGATACATTTAGTAAGCTGGAGTCACTGCTGATATCTTCAGAAGGTGAAACTAGAGCTGAACAAGTAAACAAAGTAACGGCAAGAAAATGGATGTTGTTTGATCAAGAATTGAGAAATGTGGGATGGAGAGGAGAGATGGAAGATGCCTCCCTAAGTGTTGTGTTAATATGAGAGAGAGAGAGAGAGAGAGAGAGAGAGAGAGAGAGAGAGAGAGAGAGAAGGAGGGAGGAAACGAGTGCCAGGATGTATTTGTCTCATTTATCATACTGCAGCAGATCTGCTGAAGCCCCACAGCCTCTCTTGTCCCATCCAGGGGCTCCCTGCTGTGTGTGTGTGTGTGTGTGTGTGTGTGTGTGTGTGTGTGTGTGTGTGTGTGTGTGTGTGTGTGTGTGTGTGTGTGTGTGTGTGTGTGCGTGTGCGTGTGCGTGTGTGCGTGCGTGTGAGAGAGAGATTGTGTTTGTATATATGTTTTAGATATACACAGAACAACCTATTGCTTATGGAAAACAAAAACGTACAAGTCATTTCATTTGCCGTCGTAATACTCAGAAATGCCACTCTGGAGTCTTTATGACTCTCAGTGGAACACGCATGCATGCACTTGTGCGCGCACACGCGCACACACACATGCGCGCACGCACGCACATACAAAGATACAGAACGCACATGCAAACCAAATCCCAGAGGCATTTGAGTGTCATTAAATTGCAGCTGTGTTTGTGTTTTCAGCACACATGGAAAAGCCATCAGGAATAGAGGTAGAAGTGCTCCATGCAGCCTGCTGTAAATGACCACCACAATACAGACACAAACACACAAATACCAATTTACACATATCCTCCATGACGGGGTGGAAACCTTGTATGGATCTAATGTAGTTATTATTTAGTCACAAGCTCTTGTCCATCAAATATCTAATATAGCAGATCCACAAGCTCACAGCACGTGAGCAACACGACAATGTAGGCCTTTAATCAAATATCACACTTGTGTGAAGTGAGGGGAGCCCACTGCATTTATTTCGGCCACATGACGTCTCACGTCGTCATGGCTCGGCGGTGGATCAGGGGTAGAGCGGCCAGACGGTAACCGCAAGGTTGCCAGTTAGAACCCGGGCTCCCCCAGAGTTAGTGTCGAAGTGTCCTTGAGCAAGACTCTGAACCCCTAATTGCTCCTGATGTGCTGGTTGGTGCCTTGCATGGTTTCCGCTGCCATCGGTGTATGAATGTGTGTGTGAATGGGTGAATGTAATGCACAATCTATGTAAAGCGCCTTGGATAAAGGCGCTATATAAATGCACCATTTGCCATTTCAGTGTCCTAAACAAACTTAAAGTCCATTCCAAAAGTCCATAGACTTGGCCTGCAAACGATGTATGCCATAAGGGCTCTAAACAAACATTGTAATATCCTATTATCCTCAAAGTCCATAGACTTGGCTGGCAATCGATTTACGTCATATAGTGCTCTAAACAAACATTCAAAATCATATAGACTTGGCTGCCATATGATGTAATCTTCAAAAGCCATGCATTGGAGGGTCTGGCGCCCCTCAAAAAAGTTGAAATATGGAGATACAAGGTTTTCACAGCCCTATAAAGAAGTGTACAAGTGAAGCAGTGTAGCGTTGGCGTTCAGCAGTGACTCTTTGGCCTGTTGGTTAGCATTCAGCCATGCTGAATATGCTTCTGGGCTGGAAAAGGGAACTTTATCGTGTGATTGGGGGGTTGAATCAATAATTTAACACATAAATCCTTAAAACAGGCCCGATTTAGACATCAGATATTTCACAGGTACTGTGTGTGTGTGTGTGTGTGTGTGTGTGTGTGTGTGTGTGTGTGTGTGTGTGTGTGTGTGTGTGTGTGTGTGTGTGTGTGTGTTATGGTAGTGGTACAGTAAGTGCTAAAACATCTGTCTTTGCTTGTAGTGATTGAGGGGCCGATGGGGCCCTCAGACAGCCCTGACGCAATTAGCCTCTTGGAAACACACGCGCACTGTAATGAGAGCTTTATGCTACCAGGCCGGTGGACGCCAAAGATTATAGGAACGCCTACACATGAATCCAATAACCTAGCATCAGAGCGAGAGAGAGAGAGAGAGAGTGTGTGTGTGTGTGTGTGTGTGTTGTGTGTGTGTGCACAGGCGCGTGCGTGGATGGACTCGCATCCGAAAAATGGCATCATTTATCATTTTAACCAAGATATTTCTTTTCCTGAAGAGAAGAACAAATCGATATTTGAGCCAGCGCTGTATTGAAGTGGCTTGTTGCCAAGTATAAACACACTCACAAGCGTATATACACACAGTGTCGTGTCCTCCTGCATTGATCCATGATGCCACACACAGAGATAAAAGATGTCAGTTTCAAACAATCCACTGTGGTCTACTTTCAGGAAAACAGCAGACATGCTGGGACCAGACATTACGAAATTAGAAGACAATTTTGAATCTTTTTTCTTTCTTTCTGTCTTTCTTTTCAAAACCATGAATGCTTCTTTTTCTAGATTTGTTTTTGGCTTTTATTGATAGTTATTAGTGAAGACAGGAGAGTGGGGGAGAGAGAAGGGAAGAGACACGTGGCAAAGGCCGTCATGAACAGGACTTGAACATGTGACACGCTGTCGGGCCAGAGCCTATATGTGGCATGCGCCTGGACCACTAGGCCAGCGGGGGCCCAAACCATGAATCCTTCTAACGGAACTGACAGAGTCCTGCAAACAACTGTGCTTAATACAGTTTAGTGTAGAACCAGAGGTTATAGTTACTTGCAGCACTTTGCAGCACACAACAAACGACAACCACTGCCTTGAGTTCAGAACAGTTCACTGAATAGTGAATGGCAATGGTCCATTTGGACGTACATTTGTACGCTCGCAGAATAAAATGAACACTCGATATTTTAGTGTGTATGATCTGGTG
This sequence comes from Protomyctophum parallelum, assembly GCF_964188405.1. NCBI lineage: Eukaryota > Metazoa > Chordata > Actinopteri > Myctophiformes > Myctophidae > Protomyctophum > Protomyctophum parallelum. The sequence goes on from NC_139710.1 coordinate 15,916,061, forward strand.
TCTCCAAGGAGCCAGACGGACAGAAGTTAAAAGCCTTTGGTTCCTGCCAATAGCCACACTACAGGCGACAGGCCTGGGCTCTCAGCCCCAGCCTGCTCCTCGTTTTTCAGGATATCATGTGTTGTTCTTCCTCCGGCCTAAATTGAATGTGGTTTTTCACGTTATAGGCTAGTAGGGAAGAGAGGCAGAGAGCTGGGCTCCATGGCGGGAGTGCGGTTTTGTTGCAAAGTAAACAATCTGTTTTGACTCTCCTGCTCCTTCCCCCTCTGTCTGGCTTTGTTCTCGTCTCTGTCTCAATCCCTCCTGTTTTTACGTCCTTCTCTCTGGCGAAACCGAAATTAGTCGATGTACACGTTCACAACGCGTGGCATCGTGACATATTGTGAGCTTGTAGATCGGCTATTATTCGGTGTGTGAGACGCCAGTGTGTGTGAGACGCCAGTGTGCAACTAACATTGTGCTCAAAGCATCGTGTGCATGCGTGTGCATATGCGTGTGCGTGTGCATGTGCAATTGCGCGTGTGTGTGTGTGTGCGTGTGCGTGTGCGTGTGTGTGACTGTGTGTGTCTTGCCTGGCCCCCCTCCTGTCCCCTGGTGCTGCGTGACTGGCCCCTGGGCCTTGTGTCTCTGAGTAGCAGATATTTGGGCTTTAGTTCATCCCACATACCTTTGTCAGCTCAGCCCCGCTTAAGCCCAGCCAGCCCAGAGTTCACACAGGAGACAGCACGCACGCACGCACGCAGTGACGCACGCACACGCGCACACTGACCATACATGTACACACACAACAAATGCACAAATGCGGTCTCTTTATCGCTCGCTCTCTCCGCAGCTTTTACACTCTTATCTTTACACATGCACAAACGTAGAGACATGCAGGTACACACACACACACACACACACACACACACACACACACACATACTGTTGTGCTGCTACTACTACTACTACTACTAGTCTGTATATGAGATGCATGTGTCACTCATCTTATTTAACTATGTTTCACAACAGACATGGTGACAGCCAATAGATCCAGTCTCTTAGTTGTCCTTCCTCCGTTCTCTCTCTCTCTCTCTCTGTCCATCATTCAGCAGCAGTAGATGCTATCTTTGCACAGTGGAGGTCATCATCGGTGTATGTTTGTCTTTTACCCTTATTATTGTTCCCATGTGGCTAAACCCAGCTCGAGGAGGAATCCTAGCTGTGCGTGCAGTGTGCACATGCGTGTGTGTGTGTGTGTGTACTTACATGACTGTTTTTCAGCATGCATGTCGATAACTTAACCCATATAAAATGACATGGTAACATTTGCGGCAATAAAAAAGTGCTACTTGGCCATAGTGGGCAGTCCCTGTGTGTGTGTGTGTGTGTGTGTGTGTGTGTGTGTGTGTGTGTGTGTGTGTGTGTGTGTGTGTGTGTGTGTGTGTGTGTGTGTGTGTGTGTGTGTGTGTGTGTGTGTGTGTGTGTGTGTGTGTGTGTGTGTGTGTGTGTGTGTGTCTGTTTGTGTGTGTAGCCCCTCGCTGATTCTCTCTCTCTGGATCGCATCAACCCGAGAGATGGATTTTAATCAGGGGCAGTATCCAACAGTGATACTATTACTCCACCATGTCCAAAGCCTTGCGGTGACTGTTTCTGTTGTTTTTCCTAGGGATAATATTTAGCCGGGCCCGCTGGGCCACTCTCTCCCTAACAGGATCGGGCCAGAGCAAAATGACATCAGGATATTCAATCCTGGGATTCGACAGCCATTTTTTAGGTCAATAATGAATATCTGAGAGAGAGGTGTGTGCGTGTGCGTTTATGTGCGAACCCACACACCAAACAGTTTGTTTAGATGCACTTAAAGGTTTCTTTTTCACATTCAAGGACGAGGCGAGAGCAGCATAACTTTCTCACTATCTCTTTCTTACACCTGTCTCTCTCTCTCTCTCTCTCTCTATCTCTCCCTCTCTCTTTCATTCTCTCTCTCATCCCCTCCATCCTCTGCCTTCTTTTTTTCTGTTAATCCCCATCTCCTGATTTTTCTCTCCTTGTCTGAGTTGACTTCCAGCTGTTTGGATGCGTCATTATAGTACTTGTGCACGAGCATTTGCACACACACACACACACACACACACACACACACACACACACACACACACACACACACACACACACACACACACATACACACAGCAGTCCTTTTGTTGCAGTTCAGTGTCAAAGTCAAAGACCTCTCTGTGATGTGTGTGATTCAACTCTGCCTATTTGTGTGTGTGTGTGTGTGTGTGTGTGTGTGTGTGTGTGTGCGCGCGGCGCGCGTGAGCGTGTGTGCGTGCGCACGAGCAGGGGGGGTGAGAGAGAGAGAGAGAGAGAGAGCGCATTTATGTCGTGATCCATATAAATCTAAAAAAATAAGCAGTGTTTAATGCACCGTAGCGGTCAATGTACAGCAGTAGGTCATTGTCTGTTCACAGCCGTACATAAACAGAACCATTTCCTCATTAATGGCTTTATTTTTAGAATTTGCGGATGTTTAACTTTTCTCCCCACCGAATACCTGAATAATTGAGTCAGTGTCTGTCGGCTAAACATCATTGTGGAGTTATACCATAGAGCACAGTTTTTACTGTAGTGTACAGTACTGTAGGCTGAGTCAAGGAGAGGATGTTTGCATGTTTTACTGTAGTGTACAGTACTGTAGGCTGAGTCAAGGAGAGGATGTTTGCATGTTTTACTGTAGCGTATAGTACTGTAGGCTGAGTCAAGGACAGGATGTTTGCATGTTTTACTGTAGCGTATAGTACTGTAGGCTGAGTCAAGGAGAGGATGTTTGCATGTTTTACTGTAGTGTATACAGTAGTACTGTAGACTGAGTCAAGGAGAGGACTTTGCATGTTTTACTGTAATGTATACAGTAGTACTGTAGGCTGAGTCAAGGACAGGATGTTTGCATGTTTTACTGTAGTGTATACAGTAGTACTGTAGGCTGAGTCAAGGAGAGGACGTTTGCATGTTTTACTGTAGTGTATACAGTAGTACTGTAGGCTGAGTCAAGGAGAGGACGTTTGCATGTTTTACTGTAGTGTATACAGTAGTACTGTAGGCTGAGTCAAGGAGAGGACGTTTGCATGTTTTACTGTAGTGTATACAGTAGTACTGTAGGCTGAGTCAAGGAGAGGACGTTTGCATGTTTTACTGTAGTGTATACAGTAGTACTGTAGGCTGAGTCAAGGAGAGGACGTTTGCATGTTTTACTGTAGTGTATACAGTAGTACTGTAGGCTGAGTCAAGGAGAGGACGTTTGCATGTTTTACTGTAGTGTATACAGTAGTACTGTAGGCTAAGTCAAGGAGAGGACGTTTGCGTGTCGCTTTCAAGATTTCTGTTTGGATTATTTGCAGCAGGACTTCTCAAATTTTGACCTGAGATCAGATTCTAAAAATGTCTTCTGCATCCTGACAGTTTTCTGAAAAAGCTATGTTTCTATGTCAGTCGTTCTTCGATTTAAAAAAAATAGCAGACCTACAAGCTCATAGCGCGCCACTCAGTGGCACGCTATGAGCTTGTAGATCTGCTATTTTTCAATAGCTAAAGCATAGCATAATGCTAACACCAAAAGGGGATATACAGTATGTTTTTGTACAAAGATTTGTTTTGTTTAAAAGTTAAAGCTCTATTTTCCAATAACCATTGCGTCCGTGTTTGTTCAGTAACAATAACATTGCTCTGCAGTGTACAGCAAATACAGAAAGATAATCCATCAGCTTCAATTTATAGTGTTCCAGTTCCAATTGTCTATGCTCATTTTGCTTTGTTTCATCACTTACAGTTTCACTTGTTTATCGTGCATTCTGCATGAGTTCCTTACTGGATATACAGTAATTGTTATCCCGACCTGGAAATATATCTTGCGCTCATTAAATATCTGGAGAGAAAAACAAACACTCTATAGCAGTGCCTTTTCATATCAAGGTCCATTATTTATGCTGCATTCTGCAAGCCATGGACCGCCATTTGATAAGATTACTTCAGATTTTGCTCACAATTCCATTCTGTATTGATGTGGTACCAACGTACCATAGGAGAATGCAATAGTCTCCCCCTTCTTTGTTTTTTTTTACATTATATGTATAATATTATATTATTATATGTATATATGGGACTGGTACCAGGGGACAACCAGGGTCTCTGGAATGGTACCATGGGACAACCAGGGTCTCTGGAATGGTACCATGGGACAACCAGGGGTTCTGGAATGGTACCATGGGACAACCAGGGTCTCTGGAATGGTACCATGGGACAACCAGGGTCTCTGGAATGGTACCATGGGACAACCAGGGTCTCTGGAATGGTACCATGGGACAACCAGGGTCTCTGGAATGGTACCATGGGACAACCAGGGGTTCTGGAATGGTACCATGGGACAACCAGGGGTTCTGGAATGGTACCATGGGACAACCAGGGGTTCTGGAATGGTACCATGGGACAACCAGGGGTTCTGGAATGGTACCAGGGGACAACCAGGGGTTCTGGAATGGTACCAGGGGACAACCAGGGGTTCTGGAATGGTACCATGGGACAACCAGGGGTTCTGGAATGGTACCATGGGACAACCAGGGGTTCTGGCTCCCCAGGCGGACCAGTGGTTGAGAACCACTGCTCTATAGCAGTGATTGCTATCTAAATATTTAAAGCGTATTTTAACAGAAGAAAATCACTTGCACCTCCGTGAAATCAGCCGATCAAATTGTAATCGGACCGCTCTCTTTCCCTTTACAGCAGATCTGTGAGCTTGTATATCGTCTACTTTTGGCCGATGTCGCCCCCAGAATAGGGATGCTATGGTTCAAGTGGTCTTGAGATGAAATGCTACACCACATAAGAATATGACTCAATAACATATACCACAACCCCATGTTCTGATGTGTGGGTCCCTATACTTCTGCATGCTTGTGTGTGCCTGTGTGGGCGATCCAGGTAAAGGGCTGTGGGTCCGTGTATGTCTGTTTGCGTGAGTGCGTGCGTGTGTGCGTGCGTGCGAGCGCTTGTGTGTGTGCTCTGGGGTATGTGTGTGTTTCATATTTGCTGGCTTGATGTGGCCTCAGAGTCAGCAGTCAGTCTCCACAGCGGGCCCACTGTGTCTCTGCTTTCTCAGCTTAACCTGTGAACCATAACCCTGCTGTGACCTCATGCTGCTTTCTGATTGGCCAGGACCTCTGAACCTGATAGCCCAGAGGGAAAATGGGGCTAAAAAGGAAGAAAAAAATGAAAAAGAATGCTACCGGGGACCTCTAACAACCAGCAGCTGATCAAACACGTGATTGCACGTACGCACACACACACACACACACACACACACTCTAATGTGTTGTGTATATTACACACGCACACGCACACACAGTCACACACACACACACACACACACACACACACACATACACACACACACACACACACACACACACACGCACACATATACACACATACAGTATGAACATGACCTACACTCAAGTGCACAGGAATATATCTGTCACAGACGTCACTGAAGACATGGACAAGACAGCGAGGCTTGTTTGTTTATTTCTACATTGACTGCTGAGTGACAGTGTGCGCTACGTGTTAGGAATGAAAGTCCCCGCTAACGCTCATTTTCATGCAGCTGAACACCCCTGACATTTTGACTGATGTGTGTGTTTTGACTGGTGTGTGTGTCTGTATGTCTGTGTGTGTGAGAAAGAGGACTAAGCCGACAAAACTGTCGATTCAAGCAAGTCTTCCTGATTTCAAGGTCAGCACTTCAGAACCGCCTCTCTCCAAAAACTCTCAAGTTAGGCTCCTGATAAGCTTGATTATGGTACACTCTGTTCTGATTAATTAAACACACACTGTTGAATGGGCTGATTTTATCAAATTAAATTGAGGAGGATATATAGTAGTACAGTGTACAGTAGGACTGCATCCAGAGTGTGTGTGTGTGTGTGTGTGTGTGTGTGTGTGTGTGTGTGTGTGTGTGTGTGTGTGTGTGTGTGTGTGTGTGTGTGTGTGTGTGTGTGTGTGTGTGTGTGTGTGTGTGTGTGCGTGTGCGTGCGTACGTGCGTGCATGTTGGCGTATGTATGTGTGCCGTATGTGTGCCATTCTGACTTATGTCCCAGTTCTCAGTAACATTTATCTAAACCTGTTCAGCAGGATTGTCATTGCATGGCTTCGTATCCACCAATTTTGCTACTATAGGCTACTTAATTTCGTATTAAATATTATATTAATATATGTTACTTTTCATGCCCAAACTGCACAGATAATTACATATAGCCTTAGCCACACATTTCCCTTCATTAATACTGCCATCCTTTCCGCTACACTCCCACACACATGCTCTCCTCACGGGTATAGACTCATGCTGAGAGTGGGCCCCGCTGCTTACATGTGATCTATAATTCAATAAAGTCAAGTGGCTGGGAAAGGTAAGCATGTAGCCTCTACTCTGAATGTGTCCATTACAGAGATCACCCATTTACAAGCCTGATTCATAGCCTACGTACGCATCGTGAATTTGAACTAGTAGATTGGCTATTTTCGGCGCGGGACACCGCCATATAAGACGGAGTATAAATTAGGCATTACTCTTCTGTTCACTGACCCCATTCAGGTCTCATTTCATTCACTGTCTCCACTGGAAACCTCAACCATTTTTGGCCAATATGGCAAGCATGAAATACAGTGTTATTTGTGAACGGTTCTATAGAGGGAATTAGAGATTCACTGGAAGAGAACCTGGTATAGCCTCTCGCACAGCGGTGATGGTGGCTCGGCTCACACATTGTCTGACATGTTGTTGTGACTCATCAAAACCAAAGCCAAAAACTGCAGCCTAAATTATTTCTTCAGCAATACAGTATATGCTGAGCTGGCTATACTGTACAATTCTGCTGCCAGTCTACAGTACGCCTGGCCATCTGCACCGCCTTACAGTGCATGCATTTCAATTATCTGCAGGTGTATCAGGCAGTTAATCAGGCAAATTAAATGTGCGTGCGTGTGTGTGTGTGCGCAGCTGTGTGGTTTTGTAGTTTGGTAGCTCTTCGTGTGTCCTATAAGACCTGTCAGTACCGTTATTGTTACAGATGGGAACATTGAACCCTTAAAATAGAGGGGGAAAAAACAAAGATGGAGAGAGAGGGAGAGATGAGGCGGGGCGGGGCCAGACAAACAGAGACAGGACCAGTGAAAAGCCCATTTGAAAGGGAGTTGGTATGGAGACCGAGAGGGAATCAAGCGAGGGGCGCAGACAGTGGTGGAGACAGAGGGAGAGAGAGACAGAAAGGGAGGGATTTGTGGGAAAAGAAAGAGTGAAACCTAAGTACCTGAGGCGTGGGCAGAGGCCTTTAGCAGCCGGTGCCAGAATGTGTTTTTACGAGCCTGCGGTCAGACAGAAATAAAAGGCAGCCGAGCGGCTGAATGGCACCACACGCGCACGCACGCACACGCACGCACGCACGCACACGCACACACACACACACACACACACACACACACACACACACACACACACACACACACACACACACACACACACACACACACACACACACACACACACACACACACACACACACACACACACACACACACACACACACACACACATGCTCGCATGGTTCCATGCAGCACCCTCAGAAATCACAGTTTGGTTTAATAATGTCACAGCTATTTGATGTCTCCCAACCCCATAATGCAGTGTGACTGAACGAGTGCTCTGAGACTGCGCATAAAGCCCATGGAAAGGAGGAGGCGAGGGGGGGGGGGGGGGGGGGTTGGGTTTTTGGGGCAGAAAGCTTTGGGAACACCTCTGTTTTCCCTTTTAAAAAGCAACAAGGGGATAGAAAGCCATTCAGCGCTGCTCACTGAAGTCCTTATGTGGCTTTTTACGCCTCGTCAGCCCTGCAGTTGACTCCTTCACACATGTTCTCCCATGCTCTTTGTCTCTCACTGTCTCTTCTTCACACATATTGTAACGTTCAACTCCTCTGCTAGTCCCCCCCCCCCCCCCCCCCCCCCCCCCTCGCTCTGTCTTGTTTTTCTCTTTTCACTTATCATTCTTTCTCCACCTTCTGGCAAACGCCTTTCTCTTCCTTCTTATTCTTACAATTTAACTCCCTATAACCTTCCATTGAGACATTTAGACCTGCTGATGCGCTTTTTACATTATTCTTGGACATATTTCCAGTGTCTGGACACTGGACACTCAGGGGTCTAGCGCAGGGGTTACCAACCACTGGTACTACAGTGGTGTTCCCTTCCTTAGTACCGGCCTGACACCTAGAGTCTGTTTATCATGACCTCATTTCATACTCAACATGCCCTCCGTATTTAGTCATTATCCAACAGTTTGCTGTTTAACTATTCCGGCTAAGTTAGCAATCAGTTGATCTTGACTTCTACCGTTTTATCTGCATATATCCATTCATTTCATTTCATAATTGGGACAGAGACAATGGGTTGGTCAAACATACTTTTATTCACACCGTCCTCATTTCCTGGTCAAAGTTTCACAAAAGAGTCACTACTGAATCCACTGCTCCTTTTATAGGTGGAGGATTCAATTGGGTTGCACCATGTTGCAGGGGGCATGGGTCTGGTAATACATACTATTTAGTATGATTACAACGAGACAGGTTGTTTAAGACCTGGTTTGTTGATTACTTTCATATCGACGAATATACTGTAATTGTTGGGAAATGTTTTCTGTGTTGCATGTTCACTAGATTTATAAGTGAATGCTTTGGGGAAACCTGTCTCTAGACAGATGGTATGGGCCAATAGTCAGAGGCCTGGGTTTTGAGTTCATGTAGTCAGTCCATGGTGAGACATGGGGGAGAAGGGGCACAATGCGGGAAGCTCTGCCCTAGGACAGTGTAGGGACTAGTTATGTCCACACTGGATGCTTGGATTTAAGCATGTCATTTAAGTTTGTTATTTTCATTATTGGAAGTTATATTTTATTTTTGTGCAAGAAATAATTTCCTGAGGCATTTTGTTTAACCTTAATTTTTGGAAACCTTTGATGAAATAAACCTTTGGCAACAATGGAGATTTTTGGTATGTCCTTTTTCTGTGCACCTAGCCCTCATCAAACGAACTCATTTACACATTTACCATGTGTAAATGAGTCCGTTTGATGAGGGCTAGGTGCACAGAAAAATTACATACCAAAAGATCTCCATCGTTGCCAAAGGTTTATTTCATCAAACAGTTCCAAAAATAAAGGTTCAAAATAATTTTGCAGGAAAATATTTTTCACAAAAATAAACTATAACTTTCAAATAAAATGAAAATAACAAAATTAAATGACATGCTTAAATCCAAGCATCCAGTGTGGACATTTACCAGTCCCTACACTGTCCTAGGGCAGAGCTTCCCGCATTGTGCCCCCTCTCCCCATGTCTCACCATGGACTGACTACATGAACTCCAACTCAGGCCTCTCACTAGTGGCCCATACCATCTGTCTAGAGACAGGTTTCCCCAAAACATTCACTTACACAACTAGTGAACATGTAACCCAGAAAACATTTCCAAACATTTACAGTATACTTGTCAATCCTACAATAATTAACAAACCAGGTTTTAAACAACCCGTCCCGTTGTAATCATACTAAATAGTATGTATTACCAGACCCATGCCCCCTGCAACATGGTGCAACCCAATTGAATCCTCCACCTATAAAAGGAGCAGTGGATTCAGTAGTGACTCTTTTGTGAAACTTTGACCAGGAAATGAGGACGGTGTGAGTAGTGGGTGTTTGAGTTATCATTACTATGTTGTCAAACTGTTGGACTTTGAAAGGAATAAAAGTATGTTTGACCAACCCATTGTCTCTGTCCAAAGAGTACCACTGGTGGTACCTGAGCCCCCCCTCTGGTGGTACCTGAGCCCCCCTCTGGTGGTACCTGAGCCCCCCTCTGGTGGTACCTGAGCCCCCCTCTGGTGGTACTTGAGCCCCCCCCTCTGGTGGTACCTGAGCCCCCCTCTGGTGGTACCTGAGCCCCCCCTCTGGTGGTACCTGAGCCCCCCTCTGGTGGTACCTGAGCCCCCCCCTCTGGTGGTACCTGAGCCCCCCTCTGGTGGTACCTGAGCCCCCCTCTGGTGGTACCTGAGCCCCCCCCTCTGGTGGTACCTGAGCCCCCCTCTGGTGGTACCTGAGCCCCCCTCTGGTGGTACCTGAGCCCCCCCTCTGGTGGTACCTGAGCCCCCCTCTGGTGGTACCTGAGCCCCCCCCTCTGGTGGTACCTGAGCCCCCCCCTCTGGTGGTACCTGAGCCCCCCCCTCTGGTCGTACCTGAGCCCCCCTCTGGTGGTACCTGAGCCCCCCTCTGGTGGTACCTGAGCCCCCCCTCTGGTGGTACCTGAGCCCCCCCCCTCTGGTGGTACCTGAGCCCCCCCCTCTGGTGGTACCTGAGCCCCCCCTCTGGTGGTACCTGAGCCCCCCCCTCTGGTGGTACCTGAGCCCCCCTCTGGTGGTACCTGAGCCCCCCTCTGGTGGTACCTGAGCCCCCCCTCTGGTCGTACCTGAGCCCCCCTCTGGTGGTACCTGAGCCCCCCCTCTGGTGGTACCTGAGCCCCCCTCTGGTGGTACCTGAGCCCCCCCCTCTGGTGGTACCTGAGCCCCCCCTCTGGTGGTACCTGAGCCCCCCTCTGGTGGTACCTGAGCCCCCCCCTCTGGTGGTACCTGAGCCCCCCCTCTGGTGGTACCTGAGCCCCCCTCTGGTGGTACCTGAGCCCCCCCTCTGGTGGTACCTGAGCCCCCCTCTGGTGGTACCTGAGCCCCCCCTCTGGTGGTACCTGAGCCCCCCTCTGGTGGTACCTGAGCCCCCCCCTCTGGTGGTACCTGAGCCCCCCCTCTGGTGGTACCTGAGCCCCCCTCTGGTGGTACCTGAGCCCCCCCTCTGGTGGTACCTGAGCCCCCCTCTGGTGGCACACAGAGGAGTCACCCCAAAAAAGGGAGGAAAAACAAACAAAAGTGGAATGAAATATTTATATTACTACAGGTAGTTCTTCGGACCAAGCGATTGGTTGAAATAGGCTATCCAGCCATGCTGAAATGAGCATGACAGCACGCCTAGCCATTAATAGAAGATATACGCTCCTGTATTTTATCAGTTATTATGGTGGTACTTGGAGAGCAAAATAATTTCTGAGGTGGTACTTCAGTATAAAAAGGTTGGGAACCAAATACCAATGGTCTAGCACATTGAAAAGGGATAGACATCCTCGTTCCTGGCTGATGCCGACAATAAGCCACTCTGTAGGCCGTGTAGGCCGTCTCTACGGAACGGTATGAAGCGAAAGTTCGGCAAAATCATTAAACCCCATTTGCTGCTATGGGGTGAACGAGCAAATGGAATTGTGCAAAAAAAAAAAATGCACAAATTTGCCTGGCACAAATAACTTCTTTGACTATACAATTATATAAACACAATGGACACAAGGAAGTGACAGGCACTCACTTCTGCTGGATAGGAAAATTACAAAGAGATGCAGAATAAGCTGGAGAGATGACGCAGCCTGACTCTGTGCCTGGACATCTCCATTGAGGCGCGTCTACCAAACTAATTTGGCACAGCTAAGGGGTAAGTTACGGGTGCTTTTAAACGCCACTATCGGGGAGCACGTAACTTTGGGAAAGTGTCATAGTAGCTTGTTTACAACTAAAACAGACTTCCTGTGCACTAACTTCCTCTTCAAAATAAGAGCCACATGTAATGATTAGTCAACACTAGTTTTATTTCTAAGTCTACTTACAGGACATTAACATCACATTTCTCTACATAACTGTCTCAGCTGTTGGTGCGCAAATGCGCCTTGCATGCCTTTGATCTACGCGCAGAAAACATTTTGACGACATATGTGCACTGGTGCATCGGTTGTGTGCCCCCCTGATTATTAATAACATCTAAACATGTCATATCGCATTCTCGCAGAGAAATATTTCTTTGTTTTAAAAAAAACAAAAAAAACAAATGGTTCAAGCTCATTAATTAAGATTCGAGTGCCAACCCTAACGAGCGAAGGTTCGAACCCCGAATGTTCGGGGACAGCCTTAACACACACACACACACACACACACACACCACACACAGAGACAATTTCATCCTGGCTGTAAATCGGTATATTTAGGAACAGACTTAATTTCCTGTGTTTGCTAAACATGTCAGATGCTTCCTTAACCATTGTGCTACTCGCTGTCACTCAATGACACAAACGTGTGTGTGTGTGTGTGTGTGTGTGTGTGTGTGTGTGTGTGTGTGTGTGTGTGTGTGTGTGTGTGTGTGTGTGTGTGTGTGTGTGTGTGTGTGTGTGTGTGTGTGTGTGTGTGTGTGTGTGTGTGTCTGCGTGCGTGCGTGCGTGCGTGTGTGTGTGTCTGTGTGTGGGCTACAGAGAAAGAAAGGCACAGTGCCATTGTCCTATAGAGGTTTAGAGGTCACAGTGTGCTGGGTGTGTTTCTGTGGCATAATTCTCTGAGGTCCTGTGAGGCTATAGTCTCTACGTATATAGAGACACTGTAACTCACCCTTACCCAGGGGCTTGTCCCGGGGAATACTCTGTGTCCAGTTGTGTGTGTGTGTGTGTGTGTGTGTGTGTGTGTGTGTGCGCGTGTGAGAGAGAGAGAGATTGTGTATTGTGTGATTTTTTTCTCCAGTTACATTCCATAGCTTTGACGGACAGCATGGGAATAAAGTGTTTCTTTCATGTGGCAAAACGTTCTTGTGTGCGTGCGTGCGTGCACGTGAATGTCTGTGTTTGTGTGTGATGAGATCCGTTCACATGGAGTGGTGTTTAGGAGCGAGATAGGAGGATACGTTTCACCCTTTTAGTGGAAAAGTGCTTTCAACACTGCACTGTTAAAGGCTATTGTTAGAGTTGGGCCTGACCCGGTCATCACATCAAACCGTGTGTGTGTGTGTGTGTGTGTGTGTGTGTGTGTGTGTGTGTGTGTGTGTGTGTGTGTGTGTGTGTGTGTGTGTGTGTGTGTGTGTGTGTGTGTGTGTGGAAAGTAACTATACAAGTACATAAACTCAAGTACTATACTTAAGTAGGCTATTTTGAGGTACTTTTACTTGACTGGAGAATTTTCAATACTTTTACTTCTACTGCACTACATGTCAGATCAGAGGCATTTGTACTTTTACTCCTTTATAATTATTCACATTCTTTAGTTACTAATTACTTTGTAGATTTTGATCATTATTGCAAGACATACATTAACCACTTCATCTCTATTTAAACGTTGGCTATAAAATAGCAGATCTACAAGCTCGCAACGTGTCATGAGATAGATTATATTCGATTATTTATAGTGACCCATAGGAATGTGACAACCAGGAATAGTCTGGTGACCACCAGAGAGACGGGTGGCAGCCGGAATGTATACGGCACCCGGGAGCAGTTTGGGTTGGTGCCCCCCAGCCTGTGTCTTCCTTGAGGAAGAAGCCCAACAAACCCACGGTGAGGCCTTTAGGAGGGCCATTCAAGCCTCAAGCGGAGCCTGTGGCACCACCATGGGCCAGGTGGAGCCTGCAGAACCGTTGAGGCTCGAGAATCCACCACTCCTGAATGAAATGCCTGGTGCTGGGGGTCTGGTGGAATGCACAGGTGCTGCACCTGGTGAGAGCAGGAGTGGACCTGGTGAGACGTAGGAGGGGCCCGGACAGGAGTCAACCCACAGAGCCTAGTCCTTCCACGCACCAGATTGATGCGATCCTCCCGCATACCCAGTCACTATGCAGAGTAGTTCCGGAGGAACAGATTGTGTGGCCCTGGTTTTTCCCTAATGGGACTGATCGAGGGTAGCTACTGGGACGTAAGTCGGGACTTACTTGATCACCCCGGCTGGGTCACCTGAGTGAGGGGTATGATGTTGGAAGACCCGAAACCCAGATGCCTTGGGATTCATTACTGAGGATACGTCCCAGGTGTATCCATGCGATGTATTTTTGTTTTAGACTTTACGATAACTTGTGAAACAAGACTTTGTGCATAATGAGTACTTTAGTACTATAAGTATATTTTTAAGTAGGCTACATTTTTAAGTATTAATACTTTCACTTAAGTTAAACATGTGTACTTCTTCCACCACTACACTCCAGGAAGCTGGTGGAGTGTCTATGCAATGATGTGTGCAGTAATGACTCGCTCTAACGGTAGAGAGACAATGCAATGATGTGTGCAGTGCAGTAATGACTCGCTCTAAAGGTAGAGAGACAATGCAATGATGTGTGCAGGAATGACTCGCTCTAAAGGTAGAGAGACAATCCATCCTCAACACTTAACCACTTGAAGCCTAGTCTGTTCTCGGGGGAACATTCGCCCGGAATATCCGTCACATACGGCTATGTGTTCGTGTGTGTGTGTGTGTGTGTGTGTGTGTGTGTGTGTGTGTGTGTGTGTGTGTGTGTTGCTGTTGTTGCTCTTGTTTTGACATCACCATGGAGAAGTTATTTGTGGGTAGGCACACATGCTTTTCGGTCTGCTCTCCTGCTGTGTGTGTGTGTGCATGTGTGCGTGTTCACGTGCGTCATCACAGCGTAAGCTGGGGAAGCTTATTCCTGGTGACATTACAGGGACAAAAAAGCAATTTGATTAGTGTGCCAACATACTGTACATAAATACATACTGGCGGGACACATGGACATCGAAACCCTGTGTTTAGTGTCAAAGGATGCGTGTGTGTGTGCGTGCGAACTGTGAAGAGCGCTTTGGAGTGTGTAAGAGGAACCTTTATTGATCCTCTTTTCAAAGGGCTTGAGGGTAGGAGAAAGCATGGGTGGGCCCCACGGAGACCCTTAGAGATGGAGGGTCCATCCAGGGAACACGCAGCCCTCACAGAATGGAGGGAGGGAGGGAGGGAGAGGTCATGAGGTGGAGAGGATAAAGAGCCAAAGATTGGAATTCCGAGTTTCCACTTGACCGACCGTAAGGGTGTGAGTTAGTGTGTGTGTGTGTACACACACGTGTGTGTGTGTGTGTGTGTGTGTGTGTGTGTGTGTGTGTGTGTGTGTGTGTGTGTGTGTGTGTGTGTGTGTGTGTGTGTGTGTGTGTGTGTGTGTGTGTGTGTGTGTGTGTGTGTGTGTGTGTGTGTGTGCGTGCGTGTGTGCGTGCGACACACGGGTGTGCTCCTCCATACTGTCTACATACGGACCTTACGTGTGTGTGTGTGTGTGTCTGTAGGCTTATGTGTTTGCGTGCATGTGCGCAGTAGCGTTGTTTGACTTGACCATCTGCCAACTACTGTTTGAGTGTTATTCCTGTATCACCAACAGCTACATGCTGAAACCTTTCCTCTTCTCCAGCAGTGTGCTGGCGTTTCCCAGCAGCGCTGTGGGGAGAGAATACTACAGAGTATAAAAATAAATATACTCTGAGTGAAATTATGGAAAGAAAAACCATAAAACCACCAGTTTGAATCTTAAATCCTCATCAAAGACATATCAGTTCAGTATGCTGTCTAAATCCTGATGTCTCTGCTAATCTTAAAAGCACACGCGAAGACGCCTTGGAAACGGGATTGTCTGATGAATTGAAATGCATTTTGAACTTGCTTCACTCGCTCTAATATTTGTACAATGCACAGTGTTCTTCGCGGAAGGATCTGGCTCTTCGCAGCCAGATCCTCCACCGATCTCATTACACGACTGCTACTGCAGGGTGGCATTGCTTCAATAATGCCAAGCTAATTTATATTCTCATTTATATTCCCGTTTTTTGCCTGAAATATCTGAAACGTATCGAAATTTATTCCATATTCCCATAGAACCTGAGCCCCCTAGGGGTATTGCTTTCACCACACTGTTAGCCAGATGCCTTCTTCTCTTCAAATGGAAACGCCTGTCCCCTCCTCCTATAGCCATACAAGCCAAATTGTGGAGGTCTTGCCATTGTGTCAGTCTTTTTAACTATGAACTCTAGCATCCCTATTCTGGGGAGAGCATTCATCAAAAGTATCTTAGATCTGCTATTTCCGGTGAAGAGATTTGGTGTAGAGTTGAGTAGCCAGCTGGGGGGAACTCTAGTCAATGGTATATAAGGCACTGAAGGCAGTAGATTGCTGCTGCCCCTAGTGGTGCATAGCATAGCGGAAGATCCCAGAAGTGATGCGTGACTTGTGTGGTTTGTGGGACAGGCTAAATGAATTATGTCAATCTCAGTAGCAACTAACAGCAGGGCTAAGTGTTTTCTTTTTCTTTTTAAGATTAGATTATGTCTACAAAGCTCCCTAATATGTTTTGGTGAGACCATGGGAAATATTGATTACATTGACACACTGTCTGTTTCTGTTCTGCCTGACAACAATGCAAGCAAGTTTCAGAACTATACTGATTTAGAAGGCATTTGCAGAATCGGCCAAAAGAAAAACGTAAAAACATCATGGGTTAGCTGGGGTAACAAGTCTGAAGAGGTGGCTTTTGAGGGCCGTTTTTGTTTTATTTTTAAGAATGGGAGGTATGTTCGCCATGGGGACAGGGAACGAATACAGTACTCTTAAGGTGGTTGCACATTGGACGCGTTTTTTGGAAAACCGATGGGGAAACGTCACTTAAAAATCGCGCCCGGTGTGTGTAGACCTTTAATCTCCTCTTTACAAATTCTCTCTCTCTCTCTCTCTCTCTCCCTCTCACGCTCATCTCCACTTTTCCTCCTCATTCACACATCATTCTCGGTGGAACCTACAGCTTTTAATTGTGTCCCAAAGATGGACCAGAGAGTGAGCTGGAGAGTGGTATTCCGGGGAGAGATGGGCAAGGCTGGGCACAGGTTTTGACAACACGTGTGTCCCTCCTCCCCTCCCCTTGGGGGATGAAGTTAGTTATACTCTCCCACAGCGCTGCAGTGCCCACACCCTTGGAATAACCTCTGATTCATCTTTATTCATTCGTCTTTAATAGATAAACTATACAGAGGGGAAGAAATATAATACACGAGGCTATTTTTTGGGGGGTAATTCCAGTGTCTCTGAGCTGTGGTTGAGGTGCTTGGTGTGCAACGTGATTAGATTATTAGAAGAGGCGCACTTCATTTTTCACTCTGCCTCTTCATTCCTCTCGTCTCCCCCGGTTTCCCCCTCCGCCTGTCTCCTTGTCCTCGTCCCAACTTCCCCTCCGCCGCTTCTCGCCTCATGTAATGATGTTAGTCTAATGGTTTTCTGTTTGGGAACACACACACTGGCTTTATCATATTTATTTAATCAGCCCTCCTGCTCACTTTTTATTATGTCGCAGTTGGCTATCATATTAATAACTCGCCGAACTTGGATGTGGGATTATTATTTATTTTCTTCCAATGCTCCCAGCAGCGAAAACAATGAAATAAAATCGAATAAATTTCACATGAAGTCAAATTAATGTAAACATCATTTTTGCAGGGGTGAATGAATGCAATATGTGTGTGTAATTTTGCTGGTCTAGTAGTTTGAAGTCACTGGCGTGTGATGAATGCTTGCAGAGCTGCGCGGTTATTACCGCATGCGAGATGATCGATTTTACAGATTGTTATTCCCCCCCCCCCCCCCCCCCCCCCCTTTTCTATTATTCCGCGTCAGGAGACACAATTAACCTGGTACTGGTCTGGTTGCCTCCTAGGTGTCGTCAGAGCAGCTGCTGCTGCTATTGGAGCTCCTGCTGGAGGAGGCGGAGCTCAGCGTGACATCACTGCGCTCACTGGAGAGAACCTACTGCCTTCAGAAGCAGGACGCTGAGGTTGGACCGCACGCACACACACACGCACACGTGCACGCGCACACACGCACACACACACATTCACATACACATACACACATACACATACACATACACACACACACACACACACACACACATACACATACACATACACATACACATACACATACACATACACATACACACACATACACACACAAACGTGTCACGCTGCGACGCGTTGTGAACTTGAAGAACAACACCGTTGCATCATCAACTATAAATAACTCCAACCCCTAAATCCTGAATGTCTAATCCTAACTTTAACCCCAAACTGAATCTTTTTGTACAGTACAGTACAGTACAGTACAGTACAGTACAGTACAGTACAGTACAGTACAGTACAGTACAGTACAGTACAGTACAGTACAGTACAGTACAGTACAGTACAGTACAGTACAGTACAGTACAGTACAGTACAGTACAGAGTCTTTCACACCCAACCACACACACACACACACACACACAGACACACAGGTCCTCGCCAATGTTACGTCTTCCAATAATACACATTGTTTAAAATGTTTCGCCCTCCCTTCCCATCCCAAGCCAGAGGGCTCGGCAAAGGGTAGTAAATTCAGCTTTAATAGCAAGCCCTCTTATTTACAGCCACTATTACTGACTAAATCCCCCAAGTATTCTCTTCATGTTTTAGAGCAGCACAGAGTTCCTTAATGGCACACTATTATAGGCTTAGACTTTAATCATGTGTGTGTGTGTGTGTGTGTGTGTGTGTGTGTTTTGCGCGTATTTTGCAGCTGTGTGTGTCGGCGGCTTAAATGTTCTTTACTGTACGACGCTGAGAGTGAATGTGAAAACACAGCTGCGGTGCAGCCAGTAAAGTGTACGTATTAAGCTCTGTCATAAACACATGCCGCGTCTTGAAAAGATTAATTCAATACATATTTCCTCTGTTTATGGCCGCTTGTTAATTATATGAGCTGTTTTGTTGCGAGATGGAGGTATAGAATGCCATTTCAGGTGTCGGATGGCCATTACAGTGGTAGGTGTTACAGCATAGTATTATTAATACCACATCACACTGAATCTGGAACTTATATATTCTGTAATGGAACAACAGACTTTTAGACTGTGTGTTCCAATGACCCAGATTCTCCACATACAGTATGCTGCAAAATCAAGTGGTTTTCTGTGTGTGTGTGTGTGTGTGTGTGTGTGTGTGTGTGTGTGTGTGTGTGTGTGTGTGTGTGTGTGTGTGTGTGTGTGTGTGTGTGTGTGTGTGTGTGTGTGTGTGTGTGTGTGTGTGTGTGTGTGTGTGTGTGTGTGTGTGTGCGTGCGTGCGTGCGTGCGTGCGTGCGTGCGTGCGTGCGTGCGTGCGCGCGTGCGCGCGTGCGTGTGTTGTCCGTTATTAGATTTTTTAGATGCAACCCATTTAACGCGGCTTCCAGAACAGAGAAAGCTTTGAGATAAATGTGTGTCCACAATCCATTAGGCCTGCTGTGCTGTGTCCTTCCATGGCCTCTGTAGTATAGACTGTATGCTCTGACTGTCTGGGACAAAACCAAAAACCAAAAAACTTTCAGTGTAAAAATATACAGGGCCATTTTGCAGTCATGCACTAGTCTTGCATGAGCACACACACGCACATCGCACGTGTGCACATGTGCGAGCGCACAAACACACGCATACACACACGTGCACGCCCACACACACACTCTCACACGCATGCCTCGCAAACACACACACACACACACATACACACACTCTCTCTCACACGCATGCACGCGCACGCAGGCACGTCACACTTACCGTGGCTGAAGCCAATGGTCCAGCCCTAATGTTAGTAATCTAATTCAGACAAGGTTAATCACTAACTTCCCCTCTTATAAATGTGTCCATTTATTCTCCCTCTCCCACTCCGTCTCTGTGTTTGTCTCCTTCTGATTCCGTTCACCTCCTGGTCCACTACGTAGCTTAGCTTTGACCACATGCCTCTGGGAAGATGGATGACCGACTTGTTTGAAAGTCTTGGCATATATACAGGCCTGAGTGCAGTGGTGGAAAAAGTACTGGCATGTTTTGCTAACGTAAGAGTATCAATACTGCAATGTACGTAGAAATACTCTGTTACAAGTAAAAGTCTGGAATTCTAAATGTACTTAAGAGTAAAAGTACAAAAGTATTGGCATCAAAATGCACTTATGTTTTCAAATGTATAAAATGCAATTTTGTATATATATTTTAAAGCAGCGACGCATTGTGAGCTTGTAACAATAACAATAATCAAGGTCTACTGACTGAAGTAACTGAAATTGT